>NC_088398.1:70307416-70359916 GCF_034236695.1 Oncorhynchus nerka | reverse complement strand
TCCGTAATTCCGTCCAAAATCAGGTTGTAGGTTTTAAGTTTTGATTTGAAGTAGGGGTTATGTTGTAGAGGGTAGGATCCAGTATGTGTTCCTGACAAAAAATCCACGTTTATCTAACTCTTAATCTATATTTTTTAAAGAAAATGCTGAAAAATGCAGGAGCTCATCTGATCCTGACCTCTGCTCTGCTCTCTCTCTCTCTCTCTGTCTGTCTCTCTGTCTGTCTCTCTCTCTCTGTCTCTCTCTCTCTGTCTCTCTCTCTCTCTCTCTCTCTGTCTCTCTCTCTCTCGCTCCATTTTCCCCTGGTCACACACACACACAGAGAAAGAGAGAGGCAGTGTGTGTGTGTGTGTGTGTGTGTGTGTCAGCTCTGGAAGACAGAATCTCAATGCTACAGTGGTGAATGCGGGGTGGGGAATAGTGTTTTCTGTGATTCATATTCATTATAAAAACAAATTCAGAAAACATTCTGTGTGTGGTACATTCCTTTAGTGGGCATCCTCCAGCCACTGGTTTCACACCCCGGAGAGAGCATGTTTTCATTTGTGCATACACTGAGTATATCAAACATTAAGAACACCTTCCTAATATTGAGTTGCACCCCCCCCCCCCCTATGCCCTCAGAACAGCCTCAATTCTTCATTTTTTTATTTTATTTTATTTCACCTTTATTTAACCAGGTAAGCAAGTTGAGAACAAGTTCTCATTTACAATTGCGACCTGGCCAAGATAAAGCAAAGCAGTTCGACACATACAACGACACAGAGTTACACATGGAGTAAAACAAACATACAGTCAATAATACAGTAAAAAAAAAAAAAAAAAGTCTATATACAATGTGAGCAAATTAGGTGAGAAGGGAGGTAAAGGCAAAAAAGGCCATGGTGGCAAAGTAAATACAATATAGCAAGTAAAACACTGGAATGGTAGTTTTGCAATTGAAGAATGTGCAAAGTAGAAATAAAAATAAAGGGGTGCAAAGGAGCAAAATAAATAAATCAATTAAATACAGTTGGGAAAGAGGTAGTTGTTTGGGCTAAATTATAGGTGGGCTATGTACAGGTGCAGTAATCTGTAAGATGCTCTGACAGTTGGTGCTTAAAGCTAGTGAGGGAGATAAGTGTTTCCAATTTAAGAGATTTTTGTAGTTCGTTCCAGTCATTGGCAGCAGAGAACTGGAAGGAGAGGCGGCCAAAGAAAGAATTGGTTCTGGGGGTGACTAGAGAGATATACCTGCTGGAGCGTGTGCTACAGGTGGGAGATGCTATGGTGACCAGCGAGCTGAGATAAGGGGGGACTTTACCTAGCAGGGTCTTGTAGATGACATGGAGCCAGTGGGTTTGGCGACGAGTATGAAGCGAGGGCCAGCCAACGAGAGCGTACAGGTCACAATGGTGGGTAGTATATGGGGCTTTGGTGACAAAACGGATTGCACTGTGATAGACTGCATCCAATTTGTTGAGTAGGGTATTGGAGGCTATTTTGTAAATGACATCGCCAAAGTCGAGGATTGGTAGGATGGTCAATTTTACAAGGGTATGTTTGGCAGCATGAGTGAAGGATGCTTTGTTGCGAAATAGGAAGCCAATTCTAGATTTAACTTTGGATTGGAGATGTTTGATATGGGTCTGGAAGGAGAGTTTACAGTCTAACCAGACACCTAAGTATTTGTAGTTGTCCACGTATTCTAAGTCAGAGCCGTCCAGAGTAGTGATGTTGGACAGGCGGGTAGGTGCAGGTAGCGATCGGTTGAAGAGCATGCATTTAGTTTTACTTGTATTTAAGAGCAATTGGAGGCCACGGAAGGAGAGTTGTATGGCATTGAAGCTTGCCTGGAGGGTTGTTAACACAGTGTCCAAAGAAGGGCCGGAAGTATACAGAATGGTGTCGTCTGCGTAGAGGTGGATCAGAGACTCACCAGCAGCAAGAGCGACCTCATTGATGTATACAGAGAAGAGAGTCGGTCCAAGAATTGAACCCTGTGGCACCCCCATAGAGACTGCCAGAGGTCCGGACAGCAGACCCTCCGATTTGACACACTGAACTCTATCAGAGAAGTAGTTGGTGAACCAGGCGAGGCAATCATTTGAGAAACCAAGGCTCTCGAGTCTGCCGATGAGGATGTGGTGGTTGACAGAGTCGAAAGCCTTGGTCAGATCAATGAATACGGCTGCACAGTAATGTTTCTTATCGATGGCGGTTAAGATATCGTTTAGGACCTTGAGCGTGGCTGAGGTGCACCCATGACCAGCTCTGAAACCAGATTGCATAGCAGAGAAGGTATGGTGAGATTCGAAATGGTCGGTAATCTGTTTGTTGACTTGGCTTTCGAAGACCTTAGAAAGGCATGGTAGGATAGATATAGGTCTGTAGCAGTTTGGGTCAAGAGTGTCCCCCCCTTTGAAGAGGGGGATGACCGCATGGCATGGGCTTTATAAGGTGTCCAAAGTGTTCCACAGGGATGCTGGCCCATGTTGACTCCAATGCTTCTCACAGTTGTGTCAAGTTGGCTGGATGTCCTTTGGCTGGTAGACCATTCTTGATACACACGGGAAAACTGTTGAATGTGAAAACCCAGCAGCGTTACAGTTCTTGACTCAAACCGGTGCCCCTGGCACCTACTACCATACCCAGTTCAAAAGAACTTAAATATTTTGTCTTGCCCATTCCCCATCTGAATGGCATACATACACAATCCATGTCTCAATTGTCTCAAGGCTTAAAAAAATCCTTCTTTATTAACATGTCTCCTCCCCTTCATCTACACTGATTGAAGTGGATTTAACACGTGACATCAATAAGGGACCATAGCTTCCACCTGGATTCACCTGGTCAGTCTGTCATGGAAAGAGAAGGTGTTCTTAATGTGTTTGTGTGTGTGAGAGAGAGAACAGTCTCCTCCACTAAAGACAGGAAGTCCATTAACACACATGTAAATGAACCTGGTCATTTACCTCCTACTGCGCTACTGCACAAATTACTGACTGTGTACAGCATGCAGATTGCAGATGGCAATTAAGGAGGAGCAGAGTGAGTGTGTGTATGTATGTGTGTGTGTGTGTGTGTGTGTGTGTGTGTGTGTGTGTGTGTGTGTGTGTGTGTGTGTGTGTGTGCTTTGTCTGCTTTCTATGCAGCAGAGAACAATTGATAGTTGACTAATCAAGGAATATAAAATATAAAATATTCATTGATTACTCAACTATCAATTTTTCTGTGCAGTACTGTATGTGTATGCAAATGTAGTAATACATACATACATACATACATACATACATACATCGCTGTGAAAAGGTATTTGCCACCTTTCTAATTTTCTCTACTTTTGCACATTTTAATACTGAATTTGATCAGATCTTCAACCAAAACCTAATATTACAAATAACAAAAATGATTTCATTTATTTAATAAACAAAGTTATGCAACACCCAATGCCCCTGTGTGAAAAAGTAATTGCCACCTTACACTCAATGACTGGTTGTGCCACCTTAAACTCAATAACTGGTTGTACCACCTTTAGCTACAATGACTGGTTGTACCTTTAGCTACAATGACTGGTTGTACCACCTTTAGCTACAATAACTGGTTGTACCACCTTTAGCTACAATGACTGGTTGTTGTACCACCTTTAGCTACAATGACTGGTTGTACCACCTTTAGCTACAATGACTGGTTGTACCACCTTTAGCTACAATGACTGGTTGTACCACCTTTAGCTACAATAACTGGTTGTACCACCTTTAGCTACAATGACTGGTTGTACCACCTTTAGCTACAATAACTGGTTGTACCACCTTTAGCTACAATAACTGGTTGTACCACCTTTAGCTACAATGACTGGTTGTACCACCTTTAGCTACAATTACTGGTTGTACCACCTTTAGCTACAATAACTGGTTGTACCACCTTTAGCTACAATGACTGGTTGTACCACCTTTAGCTACAATGACTGGTTGTACCACCTTTAGCTACAATGACTGGTTGTACCACCTTTAGCTACAATGACTGGTTGTACCACCTTTAGCTACAATGACTGGTTGTACCACCTTTAGCTACAATAACTGGTTGTACCACCTTTAGCTACAATGACTGGTTGTACCACCTTTAGCTACAATGACTGGTTGTACCACCTTTAGCTACAATAACTGGTTGTGCCACCTTTAGCTACAATGACTGGTTGTACCACGTTTAGCTACAATGACTGGTTGTACCACATTTAGCTACAATGACTGGTTGTACCACCTTTAGCTACAATAACTGGTTGTACCACCTTTAGCTACAATGACTGGTTGTACCACCTTTAGCTACAATAACTGGTTGTACCACCTTTAGCTACAATGACTGGTTGTACCACCTTTAGCTACAATGACTGGTTGTACCACCTTTAGCTACAATGACTGGTTGTACAATGACTACCACCTTTAGCTACAATGACTGGTTGTACCACCTTTAGCTACAATAACTGGTTGTACCACCTTTAGCTACAATGACTGGTTGTACCACCTTTAGCTACAATGACTGGTTGTGCCACCTTTAGCTACAATGACTGGTTGTACCTTTAGCTACAATGACTGGTTGTACCACCTTTAGCTACAATAACTGGTTGTACCACCTTTAGCTACAATGACTGGTTGTACCACCTTTAGCTACAATGACTGGTTGTACCACCTTTAGCTACAATAACTGGTTGTACCACCTTTGCTACAATGACTGGTTGTACCACCTTTAGCTACAATGACTGGTTGTACCACCTTTAGCTACAATGACTGGTTGTACCACCTTTAGCTACAATGACTGGTTGTACCACCTTTAGCTACAATACTGGTTGTACCACCTTTAGCTACAATGACTGGTTGTACCACCTTTAGCTACAATGACTGGTTGTACCACCTTTAGCTACAATGACTGGTTGTACCACCTTTAGCTACAATGACTGGTTGTACCACCTTTAGCTACAATGACTGGTTGTACCACCTTTAGCTACAATAACTGGTTGTACCACCTTTAGCTACAATGACTGGTTGTACCACCTTTAGCTACAATGACTGGTTGTACCACCTTTAGCTACAATGACTGGTTGTACCACCTTTAGCTACAATGACTGGTTGTACCACCTTTAGCTACAATAACTGGTTGTACCACCTTTAGCTACAATGACTGGTTGTACCACCTTTAGCTACAATGACTGGTTGTACCACCTTTAGCTACAATGACTGGTTTACCACCTTTAGCTACAATAACTGGTTGTACCACCTTTAGCTACAATGACTGGTTGTACCACCTTTAGCTACAATAACTGGTTGTACCACCTTTAGCTACAATGACTGGTTGTACCACCTTTAGCTACAATGACTGGTTGTACCACCTTTAGCTACAATGACTGGTTGTACCACCTTTAGCTACAATGACTGGTTGTACCACCTTTAGCTACAATGACTGGTTGTACCACCTTTAGCTACAATGACTGGTTGTACCACCTTTAGCTACAATGACTGGTTGTACCACCTTTAGCAATGACTGGTTGTACAATGACTGGTTGTACCACCTTTAGCTACAATGACTGGTTGTACCACCTTTAGCTACAATGACTGGTTGTACCACCTTTAGCTACAATGACTGGTTGTACCACCTTTAGCTACAATGACTGGTTGTACCACCTTTAGCTACAAATGTACCACAATGACTGGTTGTACCACCTTTAGCTACAATGACTGGTTGTACCACCTTTAGCTACAATGACTGGTTGTACCACCTTTAGCTACAATAACTGGTTGTACCACCTTTAGCTACAATGACTGGTTGTACCACCTTTAGCTACAATGACTGGTTGTACCACCTTTAGCTACAATGACTGGTTGTACCACCTTTAGCTACAATGACTGGTTGTACCACCTTTAGCTACAATGACTGGTTGTACCACCTTTAGCTACAATGACTGGTTGTACCACCTTTAGCTACAATAACTGGTTGTACCACCTTTAGCTACAATGACTGGTTGTACCTTTAGCTACACCTTTAGCTACAATGACTGGTTGTACCACCTTTAGCTACAATGACTGGTTGTACCACCTTTAGCTACAATGACTGGTTGTACCACCTTTAGCTACAATGACTGGTTGTACCACCTTTAGCTACAATGACTGGTTGTACCACCTTTAGCTACAATAACTGGTTGTACCACCTTTAGCTACAATAACTGGTTGTACCACCTTTAGCTACAATGACTGGTTGTACCAATGACTGGTTGTACCACCTTTAGCTACAATGACTGGTTGTACCACCTTTAGCTACAATGACTGGTTGTACCACCTTTAGCTACAATGACTGGTTGTACCACCTTTAGCTACAATGACTGGTTGTACCACCTTTAGCTACAATGACTGGTTGTACCACCTTTAGCTACAATGACTGGTTGTACCACCTTTAGCTACAATAACTGGTTGTACCACCTTTAGCTACAATGACTGGTTGTACCACCTTTAGCTACAATGACTGGTTGTACCACCTTTAGCTACAATGACTGGTTGTACCACCTTTAGCTACAATGACTGGTTGTACCACCTTTAGCTACAATGACTGGTTGTACCACCTTTAGCTACAATGACTGGTTGTACCCACAATGACTGGTTGTACCACCTTTAGCTACAATGACTGGTTGTACCACCTTTAGCTACAATGACTGGTTGTACCACCTTTAGCTACAATGACTGGTTGTACCACCTTTAGCTACAATAACTGGTTGTACCACCTTTAGCTACAATGACTGGTTGTACCACCTTTAGCTACAATGACTGGTTGTACCACCTTTAGCTACAATGACTGGTTGTACCACCTTTAGCTACAATGACTGGTTGTACCACCTTTAGCTACAATGACTGGTTGTACCACCTTTTACTGGTTGCTTTAGCTACAATGACTGGTTGTACCACCTTTAGCTACAAATGACTGGTTGTACCACCTTTAGCTACAATGACTGGTTGTACCACCCACAATGACTGGTTTTAGCTACAATGACTGGTTGTACCACCTTTAGCTACAATGACTGGTTGTACCACCTTTAGCTACAATAACTGGTTGTACCACCTTTAGCTACAATGACTGGTTGTACCACCTTTAGCTACAATGACTGGTTGTACCACCTTTAGCTACAATGACTGGTTGTACCACCTTTAGCTACAATGACTGGTTGTACCACCTTTAGCTACAATGACTGGTTGTAACCTTTGACTGGTTGTACCACCTTTAGCTACAATGACTGGTTGTACCACCTTTAGCTACAATAACTGGTTGTACCACCTTTAGCTACAATGACTGGTTGTACCACCTTTAGCTACAATGACTGGTTGTACCACCTTTAGCTACAATGACTGGTTGTACCACCTTTAGCTACAATGACTGGTTGTACCACCTTTAGCTACAATGACTGGTTGTACCACCTTTAGCTACAATAACTGGTTGTACCACCTTTAGCTACAATGACTGGTTGTACCACCTTTAGCTACAATGACTGGTTGTACCACCTTTAGCTACAATGACTGGTTGTACCACCTTTAGCTACAATGACTGGTTGTACCACCTTTAGCTACAAACTGGTTGTACCACCTTTAGCTACAATGACTGGTTGTACCACCTTTAGCCACTGGTTGTACCACCTTTAGCTACAATGACTGGTTGTACCACCTTTAGCTACAATGACTGTACCACCTTTAGCTACAATGACTGGTTGTACCACCTTTAGCTACAATGACTGGTTGTACCACCTTTAGCTACAATGACTGGTTGTACCACCTTTAGCTACAATGACTGGTTGTACCACCTTTAGCTACAATGACTGGTTGTACCACCTTTAGCTACAATGACTGGTTGTACCACCTTTAGCTACAATGACTGGTTGTACCACCTTTAGCTACAATGACTGGTTGTACCACCTTTAGCTACAATGACTGGTTGTACCACCTTTAGCTACAATAACTGGTTGTACCACCTTTAGCTACAATGACTGGTTGTACCACCTTTAGCTACAATGACTGGTTGTACCACCTTTAGCTACAATGACTGGTTGTACCACCTTTAGCTACAATGACTGGTTGTACCACCTTTAGCTACAATGACTGGTTGTACCACCTTTAGCTACAATGACTGGTTGTACCACCTTTTACAATGACTGGTTGTACCACCTTTAGCTACAATAACTGGTTGTACCACCTTTAGCTACAATGACTGGTTGTACCACCTTTAGCTACAATGACTGGTTGTACCACCTTTAGCTACAATGACTGGTTGTACCACCTTTAGCTACAATGACTGGTTGTACCACCTTTAGCTACAATGACTGGTTGTACCACCTTTAGCTACAATAACTGGTTGTACCACCTTTAGCTACAATGACTGGTTGTACCACCTTTAGCTACAATGACTGGTTGTACCACCTTTAGCTACAATGACTGGTTGTACCACCTTTAGCTACAATAACTGGTTGTACCACCTTTAGCTACAATGACTGGTTGTACCACCTTTAGCTACAATGACTGGTTGTACCACCTTTAGCTACAATGACTGGTTGTACCACCTTTAGCTACAATAACTGGTTGTACCACCTTTAGCTACAATGACTGGTTGTACCACCTTTAGCTACAATGACTGGTTGTACCACCTTTAGACTGGTTGTACCACCTTTAGCTACAATGACTGGTTGTACCACCTTTAGCTACAATGACAATGACTGGTTGTACCACCTTTAGCTACAATGACTGGTTGTACCACCTTTAGCTACAATGACTGGTTGTACCACCTTTAGCTACAATGACTGGTTGTACCACCTTTAGCTACAATGACTGGTTGTACCACCTTTAGCTACAATGACTGGTTGTACCACCTTTAGCTACAATAACTGGTTGTACCACCTTTAGCTACAATGACTGGTTGTACCACCTTTAGCTACAATGACTGGTTGTACCACCTTTAGCTACAATGACTGGTTGTACCACCTTTACAAGACTGGTTGTACCACCTTTAGCTACAATGACTGGTTGTACCACCTTTAGCTACAATGACTGGTTGTTTAGCTACAATGACTGGTTGTACCTTTAGCTACAATGACTGGTTGTTTAGCTACAATAACTGGTTGTACCACCTTTAGCTACAAACTGGTTGAGCTACAATGACTGGTTGTACCACCTTTAGCTACAATGACTGGTTGTACCACCTTTAGCTACAATGACTGGTTGTACCACCTTTAGCTACAATGACTGGTTGTACCACCTTTTTAGCTACAATAACTGGTTGTACCACCTTTAGCTACAATGACTGGTTGTACCACCTTTAGCTACAATGACTGGTTGTACCACCTTTAGCTACAATGACTGGTTGTACCACCTTTAGCTACAATGACTGGTTGTACCACCTTTAGCTACAATAACTGGTTGTACCACCTTTAGCTACAATGACTGGTTGTACCTTTAGCTACAATGACTGGTTGTACCACCTTTAGCTACAATAACTGGTTGTACCACCTTTAGCTACAATGACTGGTTGTACCACCTTTAGCTACAATGACTGGTTGTACCACCTTTAGCTACAATGACTGGTTGTACCACCTTTTTAGCTACAATGACTGGTTGTACCACCTTTAGCTACAATGACTGGTTGTACCACCTTTAGCTACAATGACTGGTTGTACCACCTTTAGCTACAATGACTGGTTGTACCACCTTTAGCTACAATGACTGGTTGTACCACCTTTAGCTACAATGACTGGTTGTACCACCTTTTACAATGACTGGTTGTACCACCTTTAGCTACAATGACTGGTTGTACCACCTTTAGCTACAATGACTGGTTGTACCACCTTTAGCTACAATGACTGGTTGTACCACCTTTAGCTACAATGACTGGTTGTACCACCTTTAGCTACAATGACTGGTTGTACCACCTTTAGCTACAATGACTGGTTGTACCACCTTTAGCTACAATGACTGGTTGTACCACCTTTAGCTACAATGACTGGTTGTACCACCTTTAGCTACAATGACTGGTTGTACCACCTTTAGCTACAATGACTGGTTGTACCACCTTTAGCTACAATGACTGGTTGTACCACCTTTAGCTACAATGACTGGTTGTACCACAATGACTTTAGCTACAATGACTGGTTGTACCACCTTTAGCTACAATAACTGGTTGTACCACCTTTAGCTACAATGACTGGTTGTACCACCTTTAGCTACAATGACTGGTTGTACCACCTTTAGCTACAATAACTGGTTGTACCACCTTTAGCTACAATGACTGGTTGTACCTTTAGCTACAATGACTGGTTGTACCACCTTTAGCTACAATAACTGGTTGTACCACCTTTAGCTACAATGACTGGTTGTACCACCTTTAGCTACAATGACTGGTTGTACCACCTTTAGCTACAATGACTGGTTGTACCACCTTTAGCTACAATAACTGGTTGTACCACCTTTAGCTACAATGACTGGTTGTACCAGCTACAATGACTGGTTTTACCAAGACTGGTTGTACACCTTTAGCTACAATGACTGGTTGTACCACCTTTAGCTACAATGACTGGTTGTACCACCTTTAGCTACAATGACTGGTTGTACCACCTTTAGCTACAATGACTGGTTGTACCACCTTTAGCTACAATGACTGGTTGTACCACCTTTAGCTACAATGACTGGTTGTACCACCTTTGACTGGTTGTACCACCTTTAGCTACAAACTGGTTGTACCACCTTTAGCTACAATGACTGGTTGTACCACCTTTAGCTACAATGACTGGTTGTACCACCTTTAGCTACAATAACTGGTACCACCTTTGTACCACCTTTAGCTACAATGACTGGTTGTTGTACCACCTTTAGCTACAATGACTGGTTGTACCACCTTTAGCTACAATGACTGGTTGTACCACCTTTAGCTACAATGACTGGTTGTACCACCTTTAGCTACAATGACTGGTTGTACCACCTTTAGCTACAATGACTGGTTGTACCACCTTTAGCTACAATGACTGGTTGTACCACCTTTAGCTACAATGACTGGTTGTACCACCTTTAGCTACAATGACTGGTTGTACCACCTTTAGCTACAATGACTGGTTGTACCACCTTTAGCTACAATGACTGGTTGTACCACCTTTAGCTACAATGACTGGTTGTACCACCTTTAGCTACAATGACTGGTTGTACCACCTTTAGCTACAATGACTGGTTGTACCACCTTTAGCTACAATGACTGGTTGTACCACCTTTTTGACTGGTTGTACCACCTTTAGCAATGACTGGTTGTACCACCTTTAGCTACAATGACTGGTTGTACCACTTTAGCTACAATGACTGGTTGTACCACCTTTAGCTACAATGACTGGTTGTACCACCTTTAGCTACAATGACTGGTTGTACCACCTTTAGCTACAATGACTGGTTGTACCACCTTTAGCTACAATGACTGGTTGTACCACCTTTAGCTACAATGACTGGTTGTACCACCTTTAGCTACAATGACTGGTTGTACCACCTTTAGCTACAATGACTGGTTGTACAATGACTGGTTGTACCACCTTTAGCTACAATACAATGACTGGTTGTACCACCTTTACAATGACTGGTTGTACCAAGCTACAATGACTGGTTGTACCACCTTTAGCTACAATGACTGGTTGTACCACCTTTAGCTACAATGACTGGTTGTACCACCTTTAGCTACAATGACTGGTTGTACCACCTTTAGCTACAATAACTGGTTGTACCACCTTTAGCTACAATGACTGGTTGTACCACCTTTAGCTACAATGACTGGTTGTACCACCTTTAGCTACAATGACTGGTTGTACCACCTTTAGCTACAATGACTGGTTGTACCACCTTTAGCTACAATGACTGGTTGTACCACCTTTAGCTACAATGACTGGTTGTACCACCTTTAGCTACAATGACTGGTTGTACCACCTTTAGCTACAATAACTGGTTGTACCACCTTTAGCTACAATGACTGGTTGTACCACCTTTAGCTACAATGACTGGTTGTACCACCTTTAGCTACAATAACTGGTTGTACCACCTTTAGCTACAATGACTGGTTGTACCACCTTTAGCTACAATGACTGGTTGTACCACCTTTAGCTACAATGACTGGTTGTACCACCTTTAGCTACAATGACTGGTTGTACCACCTTTAGCTACAATGACTGGTTGTACCACCTTTAGCTACAATGACTGGTTGTACCACCTTTAGCTACAATGACTGGTTGTACCACCTTTAGCTACAATGACTGGTTGTACCACCTTTAGCTACAATGACTGGTTGTACCACCTTTAGCTACAATGACTGGTTGTACCACCTTTAGCTACAATGACTGGTTGTACCACCTTTAGCTACAATGACTGGTTGTACCACCTTTAGCTACAATAACTGGTTGTACCACCTTTAGCTACAATGACTGGTTGTACCACCTTTAGCTACAATGACTGGTTGTACCACCTTTAGCTACAATGACTGGTTGTACCACCTTTAGCTACAATGACTGGTTGTACCACCTTTAGCTACAATGACTGGTTGTACCACCTTTACCACTGGTTGTACCACCTTTAGCTACAATGACTGGTTGTACCACCTTTAGCTACAATGACTGGTTGTACCACCTTTAGCTACAATAACTGGTTGTACCACCTTTAGCTACAATGACTGGTTGTACCACCTTTAGCTACAATGACTGGTTGTACCACCTTTAGCTACAATGACTGGTTGTACCACCTTTAGCTACAATGACTGGTTGTACCACCTTTAGCTACAATGACTGGTTGTACCACCTTTAGCTACAATGACTGGTTGTACCACCTTTAGCTACAATAACTGGTTGTACCACCTTTAGCTTTGCTACCACCTTTAGCTACAATGACTGGTTGTACCACCTTTAGCTACAATTAGCTTTAGCTACAATGACTGGTTGTACCACCTTTAGCTACAATGACTGGTTGTACCACCTTTAGCTACAATGACTGGTTGTACCACCTTTAGCTACAATGACTGGTTGTACCACCTTTAGCTACAATGACTGGTTGTACCACAATGACTGGTTTACCTTTAGCTACAATGACTGGTTGTACCACCTTTAGCTACAATGACTGGTTGTACCACCTTTAGCTACAATGACTGGTTGTACCACCTTTAGCTACAATGACTGGTTGTACCACCTTTAGCTACAATAACTGGTTGTACCACCTTTAGCTACAATGACTGGTTGTACCACCTTTAGCTACAATGACTGGTTGTACCACCTTTAGCTACCTTTAGCTACAATAACTGGTTGTACCACCTTTAGCTACAATGACTGGTTGTACCACCTTTAGCTACAATGACTGGTTGTACCACCTTTAGCTACAATGACTGGTTGTACCACCTTTAGCTACAATGACTGGTTGTACCACCTTTAGCTACAATGACTGGTTGTACCACCTTTAGCTACAATGACTGGTTGTACCACCTTTAGCTACAATGACTGGTTGTACCACCTTTAGCTACAATAACTGGTTGTACCACCTTTAGCTACAATGACTGGTTGTACCACCTTTAGCTACAATGACTGGTTGTACCACCTTTAGCTACAATAACTGGTTGTACCACCTTTAGCTACAATGACTGGTTGTACCACCTTTAGCTACAATGACTGGTTGTACCACCTTTAGCTACAATGACTGGTTGTACCACCAATGACTGGTTTTAGCTACAATGACTGGTTGTACCACCTTTAGCTACAATGACTGGTTGTACCACCTTTTACAAGCTACAATACAAACTGGTTGTACCAACTTTAGCTACAATGACTGGTTGTACCACCTTTAGCTGGTTGTACCACCTTTAGCTACAATGACTGGTTGTACCACCTTTAGCTACAATAACTGGTTGTGCCACCTTTAGCTACAATGACTGGTTGTACCACGTTTAGCTACAATGACTGGTTGTACCACCTTTAGCTACAATAACTGGTTGTACCACCTTTAGCTACAATGACTGGTTGTACCACCTTTAGCTACAATGACTGGTTGTACCACCTTTAGCTACAATGACTGGTTGTACCACCTTTAGCTACAATAACTGGTTGTACCACGTTTAGCTACAATGACTGGTTGTACCACGTTTAGCTACAATGACTGGTTGTACCACCTTTAGCTACAATGACTGGTTGTACCACCTTTAGCTACAATAACTGGTTGTACCACCTTTAGCTACAATGACTGGTTGTGCCACCTTTAGCTACAATGACTGGTTGTACCACCTTTAGCTACAATGACTGGTTGTACCACCTTTAGCTACAATGACTGGTTGTGCCACCTTTAGCTACAATGACTGGTTGTACCACCTTTAGCTACAATGACTGGTTGTACCACCTTTAGCTACAATGACTGGTTGTACCACCTTTAGCTACAATAACTGGTTGTACCACCTTTAGCTACAATGACTGGTTGTGCCACCTTTAGCTACAATGACTGGTTGTACCACCTTTAGCTACAATGACTGGTTGTACCACCTTTAGCTACAATGACTGGTTGTGCCACCTTTAGCTACAATGACTGGTTGTACCACCTTTAGCTACAATGACTGGTTGTACCACCTTTAGCTACAATGACTGCAAACAAATGCTTCCTGTAGTGGTTGATCAGTCTCTCATGTCACTGTGGAGGAATTTGGCCCACTCTCCCACGCAGAACTGCTTTAACTCAGCAACATTTGTGGGTTTTGAAGCATGAACTGTTCATTTCAAGTCCTGCCACATTGGGATTAGGTATGGACTTTTACTAGGCCATTCCAACATGTCAAATGTGTTTCTATTTAGCAATTTGCATGTAGACGTGATGTTGTGTTTTGGATCATTGTCTTGCTGCATGACCCAGCTGTGCTTCAGTTTCAGCTCACAGATGGATGGGCAGCGACCATGTAACGCTTTTACAACCTACAAAAGTGCGCAGGTTATCATGGGGCAAAGTATTGACACATTTGTTTTTTTAATTGAGTGACGAGCTAAAGTTTTCTTTACTGACCATAATTTTCACTTGTCTGACTGCTTGTATGATGACGAGTTTCTCACACGACTGGTCTGTCTGGGTGATGTTTTTTCTCACCTGAATGATCTGAATCTACGATTACAGGGACTCTCCGCAACTATATTCAATGTGCGGGACAAAATTGAGGAGCTCTTCTCTGTCTGTATTAACAAGGACAACACACAGGTCTTTCCATCATTGTATGATTTCTTACATTTTCAAATAAGGTTTTATATGTAAGATGGTTAAATAAAGAGCAAAATGATTGATTATTTTTATATTATTATTTGTGCCCTGGTCCTATAAGAGCTCTTTGTCACTTCCCACGAGCCGGGTTGTGATAAAAACTCACACTCATTCTTATGTTTATTAAACATATCGTATAGTGTGTGTGTGGCAAGCTTACAATGATGGCAAAAAACTACATTTGAGAGTGTGCTGACCCTGGTGCTAGAGGGGGTACGCAGCTGGAGGTTGAATGTTTGAAGGGGTACGGGACTTTAAAAGTTTGGGAACCACTGTCAACGCCAATCAAAATCCTCAAATCCCTATCTAACCAATGGGAGAGTAGAAGCATCAGAAGCTCTGAATTGTCCTCCTGTCTCTCTGACTCTCTCACTCCTCTCCCTCCTCATCCCCTCTCACTCCTCTCCCTCCTCCTCCCCTCTCTCTTCTCTCCTCCCCCCTCTCGCCTCTCCCTCATCCTCTGCCTGTCTCTTCTCTCCCTCCTTCTCCTTCCTCCTCCCCATTCCATCCTCTCCCTCCTCCTCCCCCTCTCTCACCTCTCCCTCCTCCTCCTATCTCTCTTCGATTCTCTCCCTCCTCCCCTCTCTATTCTCTACATTCTCCTCTCCCTCCTCCTCCCCCACTCTATTCTCTCCTCTCTCCTCTCCCTCCTCCTCCACCTCTCTTTTCTCTCACTCCTCCTCCCTCTCTCTCCTCTCCCTCCTCCTCCCCTCTCTCTTCGATTCTCTCCCTCCTCCCTTCTCAATTATCTCCTCTCCCTCCTCCTCCCCCTCTCTATTCTCTACATTCTCCTCTCCCTCCTCCTCCCCCACTCTATTCTCTCTTCGATTCTCTCCCTCCCCTCTCAATTCTCTCCTCCCCCTCTCTCCTCCCCCTCTCTATTCTCTACATTCTCCTCTCCCTCCTCCTCCCCCACTCTATTCTCTCCTTTCTCCTCTCCCTCCTCCTCCACCTCTCTTTTCTCTCACTCCTCCTCCCTCTCTCTCCTCTCCCTCCTCCTCCCCTCTCTCTTCGATTCTCTCCCTCCTCCCTTCTCAATTCTCTCCTCTCCCTCCTCCTCCCCCTCTCTATTCTCTACATTCTCCTCTCCCTCCTCCTCCCCCTCTCTATTCTCTACATTCTCCTCTCCCTACTCCTCCCCCTCTTTCTTCTCTCTTCTCTCCCTGTTTTCCTTGGTTCTATTATGTAAGAGAACAGAAGTGGAGCAGGCTTCAAAGTGAATGGTAAAGCCACATTTCCCAGCTCACTTTTGATGCATGTCAATCCATATCTCCCCAATCTCTCCCTCCTCCTTCAATCCCTCTTTCTCTCTCTATCCCTGTCTCTATGCATTCTTGTCTCCCTTGTCATCTCTTTCTCCCCTCTCTCATCCTCTGTCTACCTCCCCTCTCTCCTCTCCCCACCTCTCTCTTCCTCTGTCTACCTCCCCTCTCTCCTCCTCTGTCTACCTCCTCTCTCTTCCTCTGTCTACCTCCCCTCTCTCCTCCTCTGTCTACCTCCTCTCTCTCCTCTCTCCTCCTCTGTCTACCTCCTCTCTCCTCTCTGTCTACCTCCTCTCTCTCCTCTCTGTCTACCTCCTCTCTCCTCTCTGTCTACCTCCTCTCTCCCCTCTCTCTGTCTACCTCCTCTCTCCACTCTCTCTGTCTACCTCCTCTCTCTCCACTCTCATCCTCTGTCTACCTCCTCTCTCCCCTCTCTCTGTCTACCTCCTCTCTCATCCTCTGTCTACCTCATCTCTCTCCTCTCTCCTCCTCTGTCTACATCCTCTCTCTTCTCTATCTACCTCCTCTCTCTCCTCTCTCATCCTCTGTCTACCTCCTCTCACCCCTCTCTCTGTCTACCTCCTCTCTCTCCTCTCTCCTCCTCTGTCTACCTCCTCTCTCCTCTCTGTCTACCTCCTCTCTCTCCTCTCTCATCCTCTGTCTACCTCCTCTTTCCCCTCTCTCTGTCTACCTCCTCTCTCTCCTCTCTCATCCTCGGTCTACCTCCTCTCTCTCCTCTCTCATGCTCTGTCTACCTCCTCTCTCTTCTCTGTCTACCTCCTCTCTCTCCTCTCTCCTCCTCTGTCTACCTCCTCTCTCCTCCTCTGTCTACCTCCTCTCTCTCCTCTCTCTTCCTCTGTCTACCTCCCCTCTCTCCTCCTCTGTCTACCACCTCTCTCTCCTCTCTCCTCCTCTGTCTACCTCCTCTCTCCTCTCTGTCTACCTCCTCTCTCTCCTCTCTCATCCTCTCTCCTCTCTGTCTCTCTCTCTCCCTCATGCTCTGTCTACCTCCTCTCTCTCTTCTCTGTCTACCTCCTCTCTCTCCTCTCTCATCCTCTGTCTACCTCCTCTCTCCCCTCTCTCTGTCTACCTCCTCTCTCATCCTCTGTCTACCTCATCTCTCTCCTCTCTCCTCCTCTGTCTACATCCTCTCTCTTCTCTGTCTACCTCCTCTCTCTCCTCTCTCATCCTCTGTCTACCTCCTCTCACCCCTCTCTCTGTCTACCTCCTCTCTCTCCTCTCTCCTCCTCTGTCTACCTCCTCTCTCCTCTCTGTCTACCTCCTCTCTCTCCTCTCTCATCCTCTGTCTACCTCCTCTTTCCCCTCTCTCTGTCTACCTCCTCTCTCTCCCCTCTCATCCTCTGTCTACCTCCTCTCTCTCCTCTCTCATGCTCTGTCTACTTCCTCTCTCCTCCTCTGTCGACCTCCTCTCTCTTCTCTGTCTACCTCCTCTCTCTCCTCTCTCCTCCTCTGTCTACCTCCTCTCTCATCCTCTGTCTACCTCCTCTCTCTCCTCTCTCATCCTCTGTCTACCTCCTCTCTCTCCTCTCTCATGCTCTGTCTACCTCCTCTCTCCTCCTCTGTCTACCTCCTCTCTCTTCTCTGTCTACCTCCTCTCTCTCCTCTCTCCTCCTCTGTCTACCACCTCTCTCATCCTCTGTCTACCTCCTCTCTCTCCTCTCTCATCCTCTGTCTACCTCCTCTCTCCCCATCCATTTATTGCTCTCTTTTCTTCCACTCTCTGACTGTATACCTTCTCTTCCACCGCCCCCCTCTGTCTCCCTCAATCTCACTGCCCGTCTCTCTCTCTCTGTCTGTCTCTCTCTCTCTTAATCTCTCCCCATCTCTCTCTCCCTCTCTTCCCCCTCTCTCTCCCTCTCTGTCATGTGTTATTGCTCTGAATTTATGTGTAACACACATCAGACAGCATCTTTCTGATGAGAACAGGGAGGAAGCTAGAGGAAATGAAAGAAAACTAATGACTTTGCTCTTTCTTCTGCTAGCCCTCACACTACAACACCAGCACATGGAATGGCTTTAGTGTGTCAGATATAATCGAGATTGAAATGATCAATTTGAGGCACGCACGGAAACACACACATGCATGCACACACAGACACACTCTCTCAGAACCCTCCCCCCTCCTCCTCCTCCCCCTCCTCTCTCCCTCCCCCCAAATCTCAACACCCTTCTGGCCCCACAACTGAAGTGGTCCACTTAAGATATGAGCCATTTCCTTCTGGAGAGAGTGTGAGTGTGTGTGAGGAGCAACAGGGTCTTTCAGATGCGCTTTACTCTGACAGGTTCACCCAGATCTAATGTCCCTGTCCCCATCATCACTCCCTCCCTCTCTCCCAAGCAGGTCACAGGTGAATGAGGGAAAGAAGAGAAAGAAAGAGAACATGAGAAAAAAAAAGAAAGACAAGATCAACTCAAAAGAGAGAGAATTCCCCCAGTTTAAGCGTTGTCAAACAGCCAGGAGGAAGGACAGCTCTGTCTGTGAGAGGGTCTGATTAGACTTAGGGCTTTGGTGAGTGGGACCATTACTACAATCACACCTCTATATAGACCTGCCTCCTTAGGGGACATAATGACTAGCACATCTGTATAATACGAACCCTGTATTAACTTCTTATAGTATAGGGGACGCTTGCGTCCCACTTGGCCAAAAGCCAGGGAAAATGCAGCGCAGCAAATTCAAATAAAATTATATAAAAATCAAACTTTCATTAATTAAATCACACATGTAAGATACTAAATTAAAGCTACACTCGTTGTGAATCCAGTCAACATGTCAGATTTTAAAAAGGCTTTTCGGCGAAAGCATAAGAAGCTATTATCTGATGATAGCACAACAGTAAACAAAGAGGGTAGCATATTTCAACCCTGCAGGCGCAACACAAAACGCAGAAATAAAATATAAAACATGTCTTACCTTTGACGAGCTTCTTTTGTTGGCACTCCAATATGTCCCATAAACACCACAATTGATCCTTTTGTTCGATTAATTCCGTCCATATATATCCATAATGTCAATTTATTTGGCGCGTTGGATCCAGAAAAAAACAGCTTCCAAATCGCGCAATGTCACTACAAAATATTTCAAAAGTTGCCTGTAAACTGGTGACATCCAGTGGAAGTGGTAGGAACTGAAAACAAGTTCCTAAGAAATATCGTTTCCCAATGAGAACTCAATGAACAGACAGAGACCTCAAAAAAAGAAATCTGAATGGTTGGTCCTCAGGGTTTTGCCTGCTACATAAGTTCTGTTATACCCACAGACGTGATTCAAACAGTTTTAGAAACTTCAGAGTGTTTTCTATCCAAATCTACTAATGCTATGAATATTTTATATTCTTGGCATGAGTAGCAGGAAGTTGAAATTGGGCACGCTATTTATCCAAAAGTGAAAATGCTGCCCCATATACCTTTAAGAAGTTAAACAAGACAAGCTTTAACCAACAACGTAGTCTATATAATAGGCCCAGAGTTAACACTACAGATGGCTGTACATGGACACATAAACTACAGATGTTGCTATAATATATCCTAAAAGGACCATGGATACATATCAGCCTTTCAAAAGACAATGCTGAAATAGAAGCACACACACACACACACTCAAATTAAATACACACACACACAAACACACACACAAAAGACAATTCTGAAATAGAAGCACACACACACGCACTCAAACTCTATACATACACACACAAACACACACACAAAAGACAATTCTGAAATTGAACACACGCACACATACACGGGCACACACACACACACACACACACACACACACACACACACACACACACACACACACACACACACACACACACACACACACACACACACACACCCCTGAATACATTAGTCAGTCTTTGGTCACGTAAATCCTTGCAGAATAATTACCTGCCGTTATAGCAGTCATTCTCCAGGAGATGAAAAGGAACAAAATGGCTGTTACATGTCTCTCGCCTCTCTTCCTCTCCCCCTTTCCTACTGCCTGTTCACTGCCTGTTCACCCTGCTATCATCCAGAAGGTAGCTAAGCTAGCTGCCAACTCTTAGCAAACTGTTGGAAAAAAATGTGTTTGACCAAATACAATGCTATTTCTTTGTAAACAAATTAACAACAGACTTTCAGCATGCTTATAGAGAAGGGCACTCAACATTTACTACACTGAAAAAAGTGACATGATTAGTTGAAAGAAATTGATAATAAGAAGATTGTGAGAGCTGTACTGTTAGATTTCAGTACAGCCTTTGATATTATTGAACATAACATATTGTTGAAAAAACGTGTGTTATGGCTTTTCAACATCTGCCATATTGTGGATTCAGAGCTATCTAATAGAACAAAGGACTTTCTTTAATGGAAGCTTCTCTAAATGTCAAACATGTAAAGTGTGGTGTACTGCAGGGCAGCTCTCTAGGCCCTCTACTCTTTTCTATTTTTACCAATGACCTGCCACTGGCATTAAACAAAGCATGTGTGTCCATGTATGCTGATGATTCAACCATATACGCATCAGCAACCACAGCTAATGAAGTCAGTGAAACCCTTAACAAAGAGTTGCATTCTGTTTTGGAATGGGTGGCCAGTAATAAACTGGTCCTGAACATCTCTAAAACTAAGAGCATTGTATTTGGAACCAATCATTCCTTAAGTTCTAGACCTCAGCGAAATCTGGTAATGAGTGGTGTGGCTGTTGAACAAGTTGAGGAGACTAAATTACTTGGCGTTACCTTAGATTGTAAACTGTCATGGTCAAAACATATAGATTCAATGGTTGTAAAGATGGGGAGAGGTCTAGCCGTAATAAAGAGATGCTCTGCTTTTTTGACACCACACTCCAAAAAGCAAGTCCTGCAGGCTCTAGTTTTGTCTTATCTTGATTATTGTCCAGTCATATGGTCCAGTGCTGCCAGGAAATGCCTAGTTAAGCTGCAGCTAGCCCAGAACAGCAGCACGTTTTGCTCTTCATTGTAATCAGAGGGCTGATATAAATACTATGCTGCCAGTCTCTCTTGGATAAGAGTTGAGGAGAGACTGACTGCATCACTTCTTAATTTTATAAGAAACATCAATGTTTTGAAAATCTCAAATTGTTCGCATAGTCAACTTACACATAGATCTGACACACGCACTTACCCCACCAGACATGCCACCAGGGGCCTTTTCATAGTTCCAAAATCCAGAACAAATTCAAGAAAGTGTACAGTATTATATAGAGCCCTAATTGCATCTAACTCCCTTCCATCTCATATTGCTCAAATAAACAGCAAACCTGGTTTAAAAAAAACAGATAAAGCAACACCTTTTTGCGGCACAACGCCTCTCCCCTATCGGGCCTAGATAGTTTGTGTGTATGCATTGATATGTAGGCTACATGTGCCTTTTAAAAAAATGATGTAGTTCTGTCCTTGAGCTGTTCTTGTCTAATAATGTTCTGTATTATGTCATTCTGTATTATGTTTCATGTTTTGTGTGGAACCCAGGAAGAGTAGCTGCTGCTTTTGCAACAGCTAATGGGGATCCTAATAAAATACCAAATACCAAAGACGAGGTCAGTACAGGTGAATCAAAGCTGGGGCCGAGAGACTGAAAAAAAGCTTCTATCTCAAGGCCATCAGACTGTTAAACAGCCATCACTAGCCTGCTTCCACACAGTTACGTAACCCTGCACCTTAGAGGTTGCTGCCCCCTCTACATAGACTTGGAATCACTGGCCGCTTTAATAATGAAAACCTAGTCACTTTAATAATGGTTAAATAGTCTTTACATACTGCTCTACTCATCTCACATGTATATACTGTATTCTATTCTACTGTACGATCTAATATTTATATATTTCATAATTCTATTATTTTACTTTTAGATTGGTGTGTATTGTTGTGAATGGTTAGATATTCCTGCACTGTTGGAGCTAGGAACACAAGCATTTCTCTACACCAACAATAACATCTGCTAAAATGGTGTATGTGACCAATACAACTGGTTGGATTTTATACACTATATTAGGCCCAGCCTTTGGAACTTTGGTGTTCCTAGAAATGGCTACGATTTTGTAATCCCTAGATCCAACAGAATTGGAAACATCTTTCAAGGTAGAGGAGAGGGCAAACAAAGAGGAGCAATAGAGGACTTATAAAGGAGAGGGCCAGGGTAGAGTAGAGGACTTATAAAGGAGAGGGCCAGGGTAGAGTAGAGTAGAGGACTTATAAAGGAGAGGGCCAGGGTAGAGTAGAGTAGAGGACTTATAAAGGAGAGGGCCAGGGTAGAGGGATAATAAAGGAGAGGGCCAGGGTAGAGTAGAGGACTTATAAAGGAGAGGGCCAGGGTAGAGTAGAAGACTTATAAAGGAGGGGGCCAGGGTAGAGTAGAGTAGAGGACGTATAAAGGAGAGGGCCAGGGTAGAGTAGAGTAGAGGGCTTATAAAGGAGAGGGCCAGGGTAGAGTAGAGGACTTATAAAGGAGAGGGCCAGGGTAGAGGACTTATAAAGGAGAGGGCCAGGGTAGAGGACTTATAAAGGAGGGGGCCAGGGTAGAGGACTTATAAAGGAGGGTGCCAGGGTAGAGGACTTATAAAGGAGGGGGCCAGGGTAGAGGACTTATAAAGGAGAGGGCCAGGGTAGAGGACTTATAAAGGAGGGGGCCAGGGTAGAGTAGAGGACTTATAAAGGAGGGGGCCAGGGTAGAGGACTTATAAAGGAGGGGGCCAGGGTAGAGGACTTATAAAGGAGAGGGCCAGGGTAGAGGACTTATAAAGGAGGGGGCCAGGGTAGAGGACTTATAAAGGAGAGGGCCAGGGTAGAGGACTTATAAAGGAGGGGGCCAGGGTAGAGGACTTATAAAGGAGAGGGCCAGGGTAGAGGACTTATAAAGGAGGGGGCCAGGGTAGAGTAGAAGACTTATAAAGGAGAGGGCCAGGGTAGAGTAGAGGACTTATAAAGGAGAGGGCCAGGGTAGAGTAGAGGACTTATAAAGGAGAGGGCCAGGGTAGAGTAGAGGACTTATAAAGGAGAGGGCCAGGGTAGAGGACTTATAAAGGAGAGGGCCAGGGTAGAGGACTTATAAAGGAGGGGGCCAGGGTAGAGTAGAAGACTTATAAAGGAGAGGGCCAGGGTAGAGTAGAGGACTTATAAAGGAGAGGGCCAGGGTAGAGTAGAGGACTTATAAAGGAGGGGGCCAGGGTAGAGTAGAGTAGAGGACTTATAAAGGAGGGGGCCAGGGTAGAGTAGAGAACTTATAAAGGAGAGGGCCAGGGTAGAGTAGAGGACTTATAAAGGAGAGGGCCAGGGTAGAGGACTTATAAAGGAGAGGGCCAGGGTAGAGGACTTATAAAGGAGGGGGCCAGGGTAGAGTAGAAGACTTATAAAGGAGAGGGCCAGGGTAGAGTAGAGGACTTATAAAGGAGAGGGCCAGGGTAGAGGACTTATAAAGGAGAGGGCCAGGGTAGAGTAGAGTACTTATATAGGAGAGGGCCAGGGTAGAGTAGAGGACTTATAAAGGAGAGGGCCAGGGTAGAGGACTTATAAAGGAGAGGGCCAGGGTAGAGTAGAGTACTTATAAAGGAGAGGGCCATGGTAGAGTAGAGTACTTATAAAGGAGAGGGCCATGGTAGAGTAGAGGACTTATATAGGAGAGGGCCAGGGTAGAGTAGAGGACTTATAAAGGAGAGGGCCAGGGTAGAGGACTTATAAAGGAGAGGGCCAGGGTAGAGTAGAGTACTTATAAAGGAGAGGGCCATGGTAGAGTAGAGTACTTATAAAGGAGAGGGCCATGGTAGAGTAGAGTACTTATAAAGGAGAGGGCCAGGGTAGAGTAGAGGACTTATAAAGGAGAGGGCCAGGGTAGAGTAGAGTACTTATAAAGGAGAGGGCAAGGGTAGAGGACTTATAAAGGAGGGGGCCAGGGTAGAGGACTTATAAAGGAGAGGGCCAGGGTAGAGTAGAGTAGAGGACGTATAAAGGAGAGGGCCAGGGTAGAGTAGAGTAGAGGGCTTATAAAGGAGAGGGCCAGGGTAGAGTAGAGGACTTATAAAGGAGAGGGCCAGGGTAGAGTAGAGCTCTTATAAAGGAGAGGGCCAGGGTAGAGTAGAGGGCTTATAAAGGAGAGGGCCAGGGTAGAGTAGAGGGCTTATAAAGGAGAGGGCCAGGGTAGAGGGCTTCTAAAGGAGAGGGCCAGGGTAGAGGGCTTCTAAAGGAGAGGGCCAGGGTAGAGGACTTATAAAGGAGAGGGCCAGGGTAGAGTAGAGGACTTATAAAGGAGAGGGCCAGGGTAGAGGACTTATAAAGGAGAGGGCCAGGGTAGAGGCCTTATAAAGGAGAGGGCCAGGGTAGAGGACTTATAAAGGAGGGGGCCAGGCTAGAGGACTTATAAAGGAGAGGGCCAGGGTAGAGGACTTATAAAGGAGGGGGCCAGGGTAGAGTAGAGGACTTATAAAGGAGGGGGCCAGGGTAGAGGACTTATAAAGGAGAGGGCCAGGGTAGAGGACTTATAAAGGAGAGGGCCAGGGTAGAGTAGAGGATTTAAAAAGGAGAGGGCCAGGGTAGAGTACTTATAAAGGAGGGGGCCAGGGTAGAGTAGAGTACTTATAAAGGAGGGGGCCAGGGTGGAGTAGAAGACTTATAAAGGAGAGGGCCAGGGTAGAGTAGAGTACTTATAAAGGAGAGGGCCAGGGTAGAGTAGAGGACATAAAGGAGAGGGCCAGGGTAGAGTAGAGTAGAGTACTTATAAAGGAGGGGGCCAGGGTAGAGTAGAAGACTTATAAAGGAGGGGGCCAGGGTAGAGTAGAAGACTTATAAAGGAGAGGGCCATGGTAGAGTAGAGTACTTATAAAGGAGGGGGCCAGGGTAGAGTAGAAGACTTATAAAGGAGGGGGCCAGGGTAGAGTAGAATACTTATAAAGGAGGGGGCCAGGGTTGGGTAGAGGACTTATAAAGGAGAGGGCCAGGGTAGAGTAGAAGACTTATGAAGGAGGGGGCCAGGGTAGAGTAGAGGACTTAAAAAGGAGAGGGTCAGGGTAGAGTAGAGTACTTATAAAGGAGAGGGCCAGGGTAGAGTAGAAGACTTATAAAGGAGGGGGCCAGTGTAGGGTAGAGGACTTATAAAGGAGGGGGCCAGGGTAGAGTAGAGGACTTAAAAAGGAGAGGGCCAGGGTAGAGTAGAGTACTTATAAAGGAGGGGGCCAGGGTAGAGTAGAGGACTTATAAAGGAGAGGGCCAGGGTAGAGTAGAGGACTTATAAAGGAGGGGGCCAGGGTAGAGTAGAGGACTTATAAAGGAGAGGGCCAGGGTAGAGTAGAAGACTTATAAAGGAGGGGGCCAGGGTAGGGTAGAGGACTTATAAAGGAGAGGGCCAGGGTAGATTAGAAGACTTATAAAGGAGGGGGACAGGGTAGAGTAGAAGACTTATAAAGGAGGGGGCCAGGGTAGAGTAGAGTACTTATAAAGGAGGGGGCCAGGGTAGAGTAGAAGACTTATAAAGGAGGGGCCAGGGTAGAGTAGAAGACTTATAAAGGAGGGGGCCAGGGTTGGGTAGAGGACTTATAAAGGAGAGGGCCAGGGTAGAGTAGAAGACTTATGAAGGAGGGGGCCAGGGTAGAGTAGAGGACTTAAAAAGGAGAGGGTCAGGGTAGAGTAGAGTACTTATAAAGGAGAGGGCCAGGGTAGAGTAGAAGACTTATAAAGGAGGGGGCCAGGGTAGGGTAGAGGACTTATAAAGGAGAGGGCCAGGGTAGATTAGAAGACTTATAAAGGAGGGGGCCAGGGTAGAGTAGAAGACTTATAAAGGAGGGGGCCAGGGTAGAGTAGAGGACTTATAAAGGAGAGGGCCAGGGTAGAGGACTTATAAAGGAGAGGGCCAGGGTAGAGTAGAGGACTTATAAAGGAGGGGGCCAGGATAGAGTAGAAGACTTATAAAGGAGACGGCCAGGGTAGAGTAGAGTACTTATAAAGGAGAGGGCCAGGGTAGAGTAGAAGACTTATAAAGGATGGGGCCAGGGTAGAGTAGAGTAGAGGACTTATAAAGGAGAGGGCCAGGGTAGAGTAGAGTAGAGGACTTATAAAGGAGAGGGCCAGGGTAGAGTAGAGTAGAGGACTTATAAAGGAGAGGGCCAGGGTAGAGTAGAGTAGAGGACTTATAAAGGAGGGGGCCAGGGTAGAGTAGAAGACTTATAAAGGAGACGGCCAGGGTAGAGTAGAGTAGAGGACTTATAAAGGAGAGGGCCAGGGTAGAGTAGAGTAGAGGACTTATAAAGGAGGGGGCCAGGGTAGAGTAGAGGACTTATAAAGGAGAGAGCCAGGGTAGAGTAGAAGACTTATAAAGGAGGGGGCCAGTGTAGGGTAGAGGACTTATAAAGGAGGGGGCCAGGGTAGAGTAGAGGACTTAAAAAGGAGAGGGCCAGGGTAGAGTAGAGTACTTATAAAGGAGGGGGCCAGGGTAGAGTAGAGGACTTATAAAGGAGGGGGCCAGGGTAGAGTAGAGGACTTATAAAGGAGGGGGCCAGGGTAGAGTAGAAGACTTATAAAGGAGACGGCCAGGGTAGAGTAGAGGACTTATAAAGGAGGGGGCCAGGGTAGAGTAGAGGACTTATAAAGGAGGGGGCCACGGTAGAGTATAGGACTTATAAAGGAGGGGGCCAGGGTAGAGTAGAGGACTTATAAAGGAGAGGGCATGGGAGGAGTAGAGGACTTATAAAGGAGAGGGCCAGGGTAGAGTAGAGGACTTATAAAGGAGGGGGCCAGGGTAGAGTAGAAGACTTATAAAGGAGACGGCCAGGGTAGAGTAGAGTACTTATAAAGGAGAGGGCCAGGGTAGAATAGAAGACTTATAAAGGAGGGGGCCAGGGTAGAGTACAGGACTTATAAAGGAGAGGGCCAGGGTAGAGTAGAGTAGAGGACTTATAAAGGAGAGGGCCAGGGTAGAGTAGAGTAGAGGACTTATAAAGGAGAGGGCCAGGGTAGAGTAGAGTAGAGGACTTATAAAGGAGGGGGCCAGGGTAGAGTAGAAGACTTATAAATGAGGGGGCCAGGGTAGAGTAGAGTAGAGGACTTATAAAGGAGAGGGCCAGGGTAGAGTAGAGTAGATGACTTATAAAGGAGGGGGCCAGGGTAGAGTAGAAAACTTATAAATGAGGGGGCCAGGGTAGAGTAGAGGACTTATGAAGGAGAGGGCCAGGGTAGAGTAGAGTAGAGGACTTATAAAGGAGGGGGCCAGGGTAGAGTAGAAGACTTATAAATGAGGGGGCCAGGGTAGAGTAGAGTAGAGGACTTATAAAGGAGAGGGCCAGGGTAGAGTAGAGTAGATGACTTATAAAGGAGGGGGCCAGGGTAGAGTAGAAAACTTATAAATGAGGGGCCAGGGTAGAGTAGAGGACTTATAAAGGAGAGGGCCAGGGTAGAGTAGAGTAGAGGACTTATAAAGGAGAGGGCCAGGGTAGAGTAGAGTAGAGGACTTATAAAGGAGGGGGCCAGGGTAGAGTAGAGGACTTATAAAGGAGAGGGCCAGGGTAGAGTAGAAGACTTATAAAGGAGGGGGCCAGGGTAGAGTAGAGGACTTATAAAGGAGGGGGCCAGTGTAGGTTAGAGGACTTATAAAGGAGGGGGCCAGGGTAGAGTAGAGGACTTAAAAAGGAGAGGGCCAGGGTAAAGGAGAGTAGAGTACTTATAAAGGAGGGGGCCAGGGTAGAGTAGAGGACTTATAAAGGAGAGGGCCAGGGTAGAGTAGAGGACTTATAAAGGAGGGGGCCAGGGTAGAGTAGAGTAGAGGACTTATAAAGGAGGGGGCCAGGGTAGAGTAGAGGACTTATAAAGGAGAGGGCATGGGAGGAGTAGAGGACTTATAAAGGAGAGGGCCAGGGTAGAGTAGAGGACTTATAAAGGAGGGGGCCAGGGTAGAGTAGAAGACTTATAAAGGAGACGGCCAGGGTAGAGTAGAGTACTTATAAAGGAGAGGGCCAGGGTAGAGTAGAAGACTTATAAAGGAGGGGGCCAGGGTAGAGTAGAGTAGAGGACTTATAAAGGAGAGGGCCAGGGTAGAGTAGAGTAGAGGACTTATAAAGGAGAGGGCCAGGGTAGAGTAGAGTAGAGGACTTATAAAGGAGAGGGCCAGGGTAGAGTAGAGTAGAGGACTTATAAAGGAGGGGGCCAGGGTAGAGTAGAGGACTTATAAAGGAGAGGGCCAGGGTAGAGTAGAGTAGAGGACTTATAAAGGAGAGGGCCAGGGTAGAGTAGAGTAGATGACTTATAAAGGAGGGGGCCAGGGTAGAGTAGAAAACTTATAAATGAGGGGGCCAGGGTAGAGTAGAGTAGAGGACTTATAAAGGAGAGGGCCAGGGTAGAGTAGAGTAGAGGACTTATAAAGGAGGGGGCCAGGGTAGAGTAGAGGACTTATAAAGGAGAGGGCCAGGGTAGAGTAGAAGACTTATAAAGGAGGGGGCCAGTGTAGGGTAGAGAACTTATAAAGGAGGGGGCCAGGGTAGGGTAGAGTAGAGTAGAGGACTTATAAAGGAGAGGGCCAGGGTAGAGTAGAGTAGAGGACTTATAAAGGAGGGGGCCAGGGTAGAGTAGAGGACTTATAAAGGAGAGGGCCAGGGTAGAGTAGAGTAGAGGACTTATAAAGGAGAGGGCCAGG
The DNA here is from genome assembly GCF_034236695.1 of Oncorhynchus nerka. NCBI lineage: Eukaryota > Metazoa > Chordata > Actinopteri > Salmoniformes > Salmonidae > Oncorhynchus > Oncorhynchus nerka. Next base: position 70,330,719 of record NC_088398.1, on the reverse strand, counting down.
GTAGAGTAGAGTAGATGACTTATAAAGGAGGGGGCCAGGGTAGAGTAGAAAACTTATAAATGAGGGGGCCAGGGTAGAGTAGAGGACTTATAAAGGAGAGGGCCAGGGTAGAGTAGAGTAGAGGACTTATAAAGGAGAGGGCCAGGGTAGAGTAGAGTAGAGGACTTATAAAGGAGGGGGCCAGGGTAGAGTAGAGGACTTATAAAGGAGAGGGCCAGGGTAGAGTAGAAGACTTATAAAGGAGGGGGCCAGGGTAGAGTAGAGGACTTATAAAGGAGGGGGCCAGTGTAGGTTAGAGGACTTATAAAGGAGGGGGCCAGGGTAGAGTAGAGGACTTAAAAAGGAGAGGGCCAGGGTAGAGTAGAGTACTTATAAAGGAGGGGGCCAGGGTAGAGTAGAGGACTTATAAAGGAGAGGGCCAGGGTAGAGTAGAGGACTTATAAAGGAGGGGGCCAGGGTAGAGTAGAGTAGAGGACTTATAAAGGAGGGGGCCAGGGTAGAGTAGAGGACTTATAAAGGAGGGGGCCAGGGTAGAGTAGAGGACTTATAAAGGAGGGGGCCAGGGTAGAGTAGAGGACTTATAAAGGAGAGGGCATGGGAGGAGTAGAGGACTTATAAAGGAGAGGGCCAGGGTAGAGTAGAGGACTTATAAAGGAGGGGGCCAGGGTAGAGTAGAAGACTTATAAAGGAGACGGCCAGGGTAGAGTAGAGTACTTATAAAGGAGAGGGCCAGGGTAGAGTAGAAGACTTATAAAGGAGGGGGCCAGGGTAGAGTAGAGTAGAGGACTTATAAAGGAGAGGGCCAGGGTAGAGTAGAGTAGAGGACTTATAAAGGAGAGGGCCAGGGTAGAGTAGAGTAGAGGACTTATAAAGGAGAGGGCCAGGGTAGAGTAGAGTAGAGGACTTATAAAGGAGGGGGCCAGGGTAGAGTAGAGGACTTATAAAGGAGAGGGCCAGGGTAGAGTAGAGTAGAGGACTTATAAAGGAGAGGGCCAGGGTAGAGTAGAGTAGATGACTTATAAAGGAGGGGGCCAGGGTAGAGTAGAAAACTTATAAATGAGGGGGCCAGGGTAGAGTAGAGTAGAGGACTTATAAAGGAGAGGGCCAGGGTAGAGTAGAGTAGAGGACTTATAAAGGAGGGGGCCAGGGTAGAGTAGAGGACTTATAAAGGAGAGGGCCAGGGTAGAGTAGAAGACTTATAAAGGAGGGGGCCAGTGTAGGGTAGAGAACTTATAAAGGAGGGGGCCAGGGTAGAGTAGAGGACTTAAAAAGGAGAGGGCCAGGGTAGAGTAGAGTACTTATAAAGGAGGGGGCCAGGGTAGAGTAGAGGACTTATAAAGGAGAGGGCCAGGGTAGAGTAGAGGACTTATAAAGGAGGGGGCCAGGGTAGAGTAGAGGACTTATAAAGGAGAGGGCCAGGGTAGAGTAGAAGACTTATAAAAGAGGGGGCCAGGGTAGAGTAGAGGACTTATAAAGGAGGGGGCCAGGGTAGAGTAGAGGACTTATAAAGGAGGGGGCCAGGGTAGAGTAGAGGACTTATAAAGGAGGGGGCCAGGGTAGAGTAGAGGACTTATAAAGGAGAGGGCCAGGGTAGAGTAGAAGACTTATAAAGGAGGGGGCCAGGGTAGAGTAGAGTAGAGGACTTATAAAGGAGGGGGCCAGGGTAGAGTAGAGGACTTATAAAGGAGAGGGCCAGGGTAGAGTAGAGTAGAGGACTTATAAAGGAGGGGGCCAGGGTAGAGTAGAGGACTTTTAAAGGAGAGGGCCAGGGTAGAGTAGAGTCGAGGACTTATAAAGAAGAGGGCCAGGGTAGAGTAGAGTAGAGGACTTATAAAGGAGAGGGCCAGGGTAGAGTAGAGTAGAGGACTTATAAAGGAGGGGGCCAGGGTAGAGTAGAATACTTATAAATGAGGGGGCCAGGGTAGAGTAGAGTAGAGGACTTATAAAGGAGAGGGCCAGGGTAGAGTAGAGTAGAGAACTTATAAAGGAGGGGGCCAGGGTAGAGGACTTATAAAGGAGAGGGCCAGGGTAGAGTAGAGTAGAGGACTTATAAAGGAGAGGGCCAGGGTAGAGTAGAGGACTTATAAAGGAGAGGGCCAGGGTAGAGTAGAGGACTTATAAAGGAGAGGGCCAGGGTAGAGTAGAGTAGAGGACTTATAAAGGAGAGGGCCAGGGTAGAGTAGAGTAGAGTACCTTTAAAGGAGAGGGCCAGGGTAGAGTAGAGTAGAGGACTTATAAAGGAGAGGGCCAGGGTAGAGTAGAGGACTTATAAAGGAGAGGGCCAGGGTAGAGTAGAGGACTTATAAAGGAGAGGGCCAGGGTAGAGTAGAGGACTTATAAAGGAGAGGGCCAGGGTAGAGGACTTATAAAGGAGGGGGCCAGGGTAGAGGACTTATAAAGGAGAGGGCCAGGGTAGAGTAGAGTAGAGGACTTATAAAGGAGAGGGCCAGGGTAGAGTAGAGGACTTATAAAGGAGGGGGCCAGGGTAGAGGACTTATAAAGGAGAGGGCCAGGGTAGAGTAGAGTAGAGGACTTATAAAGGAGAGGGCCAGGGTAGAGTAGAGTAGAGGACTTATAAAGGAGAGGGCCAGGATAGAGTAGAGGACTTATAAAGGAGGGGGCCAGGGTAGAGGACTTATAAAGGAGAGGGCCAGGGTAGAGTAGAGTAGAGGACTTATAAAGGAGAGGGCCAGGGTAGAGTAGAGGACTTATAAAGGAGGGGGCCAGGGTAGAGTAGAGGACTTATAAAGGAGAGGGCCAGGGTAGAGGACTTATAAAGGAGAGGGCCAGGGTAGAGGACTTATAAAGGAGAGGGCCAGGGTAGAGGACTTATAAAGGAGAGGGCCAGGGTAGAGGACTTATAAAGGAGAGGGCCAGGGTAGAGGACTTATAAAGGAGAGGGCCAGGGTAGAGGACTTATAAAGGAGAGGGCCAGGGTAGAGGACTTATAAAGGAGAGGGCCAGGGTAGAGGACTTATAAAGGAGAGGGCCAGGGTAGAGGACTTATAAAGGAGAGGGCCAGGGTAGAGACTTATAAAGGAGAGGGAGGGTAGAGGACTTATAAAGGAGAGGGCCAGGGTAGAGGACTTATAAAGGAGAGGGCCAGGGTAGAGGACTTATAAAGGAGAGGGCCAGGGTAGAGGACTTATAAAGGAGAGGGCCAGGGTAGAGGACTTATAAAGGAGAGGGCCAGGGTAGAGGACTTATAAAGGAGAGGGCCAGGGTAGAGGACTTATAAAGGAGAGGGCCAGGGTAGAGGACTTATAAAGGAGAGGGCCAGGGTAGAGTAGGACTTATAAAGGAGAGGGCCAGGGTAGAGTAGAGGACTTATAAAGGAGAGGGCCAGGGTAGAGGACTTATAAAGGAGAGGGCCAGGGTAGAGGACTTATAAAGGAGAGGGCCAGGGTAGAGGACTTATAAAGGAGAGGGCCAGGGTAGAGGACTTATAGAGAGAGGGCCAGGGTAGAGGACTTATAAAGGAGAGGGCCAGGGTAGAGGACTTATAAAGGAGAGGGCCAGGGTAGAGGACTTATAAAGGAGAGGGCCAGGGTAGAGGACTTATAAAGGAGAGGGCCAGGGTAGAGGACTTATAAAGGAGAGGGCCAGGGTAGAGGACTTATAAAGGAGAGGGCCAGGGTAGAGGACTTATAAAGGAGAGGGCCAGGGTAGAGTAGAGGACTTATAAAGGAGAGGGCCAGGGTAGAGTAGAGGACTTATAAAGGAGAGGGCCAGGGTAGAGGACTTATAAAGGAGAGGGCCAGGGTAGAGTAGAGGACTTATAAAGGAGAGGGCCAGGGTAGAGGACTTATAAAGGAGAGGGCCAGGGTAGAGTAGAGGACTTATAAAGGAGAGGGCCAGGGTAGAGTAGAGGACTTATAAAGGAGAGGGCCAGGGTAGAGGACTTATAAAGGAGAGGGCCAGGGTAGAGTAGAGGACTTATAAAGGAGAGGGCCAGGGTAGAGTACTTATAAAGGAGAGGGCCAGGGTAGAGTAGAGGACTTATAAAGGAGAGGGCCAGGGTAGAGTAGAGGACTTATAAAGGAGAGGGCCAGGGTAGAGTAGAGGACTTATAAAGGAGAGGGCCAGGGTAGAGTACTTATAAAGGAGAGGGCCAGGGTAGAGTAGAGGACTTATAAAGGAGAGGGCCAGGGTAGAGGACTTATAAAGGAGAGGGCCAGGGTAGAGGACTTATAAAGGAGAGGGCCAGGGTAGAGGACTTATAAAGGAGAGGGCCAGGGTAGAGGACTTATAAAGGAGAGGGCCAGGGTAGAGTAGAGGACTTATAAAGGAGAGGGCCAGGGTAGAGTAGAGGACTTATAAAGGAGAGGGACAGGGTAGAGGACTTATAAAGGAGAGGGCCAGGGTAGAGGACTTATAAAGGAGAGGGCCAGGGTAGAGGACTTATAAAGGAGAGGGCCAGGGTAGAGGACTTATAAAGGAGAGGGCCAGGGTAGAGTAGAGGACTTATAAAGGAGAGGGCCAGGGTAGAGGACTTATAAAGGAGAGGGCCAGGGTAGAGGACTTATAAAGGAGAGGGCCAGGGTAGAGGACTTATAAAGGAGAGGGCCAGGGTAGAGGACTTATAAAGGAGAGGGCCAGGGTAGAGGACTTATAAAGGAGAGGGCCAGGGTAGAGGACTTATAAAGGAGAGGGCCAGGGTAGAGGACTTATAAAGGAGAGGGCCAGGGTAGAGTAGAGGACTTATAAAGGAGAGGGCCAGGGTAGAGGACTTATAAAGGAGAGGGCCAGGGTAGAGTAGAGGACTTATAAAGGAGAGGGCCAGGGTAGAGTAGAGGACTTATAAAGGAGAGGGCCAGGGTAGAGTAGAGGACTTATAAAGGAGAGGGCCAGGGTAGAGTAGAGGACTTATAAAGGAGAGGGCCAGGGTAGAGGACTTATAAAGGAGAGGGCCAGGGTAGAGTAGAGGACTTATAAAGGAGAGGGCCAGGGTAGAGTAGAGGACTTATAAAGGAGAGGGCCAGGGTAGAGGACTTATAAAGGAGAGGGCCAGGGTAGAGGACTTATAAAGGAGAGGGCCAGGGTAGAGTACTTATAAAGGAGAGGGCCAGGGTAGAGTACTTATAAAGGAGAGGGCCAGGGTAGAGTACTTATAAAGGAGAGGGCCAGGGTAGAGTACTTATAAAGGAGAGGGCCAGGGTAGAGTAGAGTAGAGGACTTATAAAGGAGAGGGCCAGGGTAGAGGACTTATAAAGGAGAGGGCCAGGGTAGAGGACTTATAAAGGAGAGGGCCAGGGTAGAGTACTTATAAAGGAGAGGGCCAGGGTAGAGTACTTATAAAGGGGAGGACTTATAAAGAGGGCCAGGGTAGAGTACTTATAAAGGAGAGGGCCAGGGTAGAGTACTTATAAAGGAGAGGGCCAGGGTAGAGTACTTATAAAGGAGAGGGCCATAAAGGAGAGGGAGTAGAGGACTTATAAAGGAGAGGGCCAGGGTAGAGGACTTATAAAGGAGAGGGCCAGGGTAGAGGACTTATAAAGGAGAGGGCCAGGGTAGAGGACTTATAAAGGAGAGGGCCAGGGTAGAGGACTTATAAAGGAGAGGGCCAGGGTAGAGGACTTATAAAGGAGAGGGCCAGGGTAGAGGACTTATAAAGGAGAGGGCCAGGGTAGAGGACTTATAAAGGAGAGGGCCAGGGTAGAGGACTTATAAAGGAGAGGGCCAGGGTAGAGGACTTATAAAGGAGAGGGCCAGGGTAGAGGACTTATAAAGGAGAGGGCCAGGGTAGAGGACTTATAAAGGAGAGGGCCAGGGTAGAGGACTTATAAAGGAGAGGGCCAGGGTAGAGGACTTATAAAGGAGAGGGCCAGGGTAGAGGACTTATAAAGGAGAGGGCCAGGGTAGAGGACTTATAAAGGAGAGGGCCAGGGTAGGACTTATAAAGGAGAGGGCCAGTAGAGGACTTATAAAGGAGAGGGCCAGGGTAGAGGACTTATAAAGGAGAGGGCCAGGGTAGAGGACTTATAAAGGAGAGGGCCAGGGTAGAGGACTTATAAAGGAGAGGGCCAGGGTAGAGGACTTATAAAGGAGAGGGCCAGGGTAGAGGACTTATAAAGGAGAGGGCCAGGGTAGAGGACTTATAAAGGAGAGGGCCAGGGTAGAGGACTTATAAAGGAGAGGGCCAGGGTAGAGGACTTATAAAGGAGAGGGCCAGGGTAGAGGACTTATAAAGGAGAGGGCCAGGGTAGAGGACTTATAAAGGAGAGGGCCAGGGTAGAGTAGAGGACTTATAAAGGAGAGGGCCAGGGTAGAGGACTTATAAAGGAGAGGGCCAGGGTAGAGTAGAGGACTTATAAAGGAGAGGGCCAGGGGGTAGAGGACTTATAGAGTAGAGGACTTATAAAGGAGAGGGCCAGGGTAGAGACTTATAAAGGAGAGGGCCAGGACTTATAAAGGAGAGGGCCAGGGTAGAGTAGAGGACTTATAAAGGAGAGGGCCAGGGAGGACTTATAAAGAGTAGAGGACTTATAAAGGAGAGGGCCAGGGTAGAGGACTTATAAAGGAGAGGGCCAGGGTAGAGGACTTATAAAGGAGAGGGCCAGGGTAGAGTACTTATAAAGGAGAGGGCCAGGGTAGAGTACTTATAAAGGAGAGGGCCAGGGTAGAGTACTTATAAAGGAGAGGGCCAGGGTAGAGACTTATAAAGGAGAGGGCCAGGGTAGAGGACTTATAAAGGAGAGGGCCAGGGTAGAGGACTTATAAAGGAGAGGGCCAGGGTAGAGGACTTATAAAGGAGAGGGCCAGGGTAGAGGACTTATAAAGGAGAGGGCCAGGGTAGAGGACTTATAAAGGAGAGGGCCAGGGTAGAGGACTTATAAAGGAGAGGGCCAGGGTAGAGGACTTATAAAGGAGAGGGCCAGGGTAGAGGACTTATAAAGGAGAGGGCCAGGGTAGAGGACTTATAAAGGAGAGGGCCAGGGTAGAGGACTTATAAAGGAGAGGGCCAGGGTAGAGTAGGGAGTAGAGGACTTATAAAGGAGAGGGCCAGGGTAGAGTAGAGGACTTATAAAGGAGAGGGCCAGGGTAGAGGACTTATAAAGGAGAGGGCCAGGGTAGAGTAGAGTAGAGGACTTATAAAGGAGAGGGCCAGGGTAGAGTAGAGGACTTATAAAGGAGAGGGCCAGGGTAGAGGACTTATAAAGGAGAGGGCCATGCCTATACAGGTATAGGAGAGGATCAGTCATTTCATACCACAAAATCATCATGGGTTTGCAATACATTGTCTTGTACGATAGTAGCACCATCAAACAGAATAGTCCTACTGAACATCAGGGACCTTTCAGTCTCCTCACAGCAGTTGTGTTGTTAATCACAGAACGTTGTTGTACAGATTTGGTCTCCTCCCACTGGAAGGACGGCAGTGCAGCACAGTGGGAGATTGTTGCTTACATCACATGGGTGTCTCTAGAGAAAGAGAGAGAGAGAGAGAGAGAGAGAGAGAGAGAGAGAGAGAGAGAGAGAGAGAGAGAGAGAGAGAGAGAGAGAGAGAGAGAGAGAGAGAGAGAGAGAGAGAGAGAGAGAGAGAGAGAGAGAGAGAGAGAGAGAGAGGAGAGAGAGAGAGAGAGAGAGAGAGAGAGAGAGAGAGAGAGAGAGAGGGAATCTATACTGTAGCACAGAGCTCGGTAACTAGATTATTTCGTAGCGGATGGTTGGGGGGCCTGAACATAGTTCAATTGAGACACGATCACGTCTCTGTTCTTATTCATGGGAGAGGAGACTACATTTCCCAAATGAAACACATTTTTTTGCTGAATTCCTTGGGATTTGTGTAAAAAAAACTTTTTAAAAACTACAATCATAAACATTTGTATTTATCACTTGCGGGACGGGTTGTCCTGTGGGCCGCCTGTTGCCGAACCCTGCTCTAGCAGATCAAAGCTCTAGTGGTGTAAGCTTAGAGTGTTGTGTGTGTCAGGGAGGAATGTGTGTGTGTCTGTGATTCTCCCTCTATGCTTGTCACAGCTCTAGTGGTGTAAGCTTAGAGTGTTGTGTGTGTCAGGGAGGAATGTGTGTGTGTCTGTGATTCTCCCTCTATGCTTGTCACAGCTCTAGTGGTGTAAGCTTAGAGTGTTGTGTGTGTCAGGGAGGAATGTGTGTGTGTCTGTGATTCTCCCTCTATGCTTGTCACAGCTCTAGTGGTGTAAGCTTAGAGTGTTGTGTGTGTCAGGGAGGAATGTGTGTGTGTCTGTGATTCTCCCTCTATGCTTGTCACAGCTCTAGTGGTGTAAGCTTAGAGTGTTGTGTGTGTCAGGGAGGAATGTGTGTGTGTCTGTGATTCTCCCTCTATGCTTGTCACAGCTCTAGTGGTGTAAGCTTAGAGTGTTGTGTGTGTCAGGGAGGAATGTGTGTGTGTCTGTGATTCTCCCTCTATGCTTGTCACAGCTCTAGTGGTGTAAGCTTAGAGTGTTGTGTGTGTCAGGGAGGAATGTGTGTGTGTCTGTGATTCTCCCTCTATGCTTGTCACAGCTCTAGTGGTGTAAGCTTAGAGTGTTGTGTGTGTCAGGGAGGAATGTGTGTGTGTCTGTGATTTACCCCTAAATGCTTGTCACAGCTCTAGTGGTGTAAGCTTAGAGTGTTGTGTGTGTCAGGGAGGAATGTGTGTGTGTCTGTGATTCTCCCTCTATGCTTGTCACAGCTCTAGTGGTGTAAGCTTAGAGTGTTGTGTGTGTCAGGGAGGAATGTGTGTGTGTCTGTGATTCTCCCTCTATGCTTGTCACAGCTCTAGTGGTGTAAGCTTAGAGTGTTGTGTGTGTCAGGGAGGAATGTGTGTGTGTCTGTGATTCTCCCTCTATGCTTGTCACAGATCCGCCAGTAAAGCACAGTGGAAACCAGGGTAGTCAGCAAAGTATATGTCTGATGAATGCCATAGTATGTATTATCAATGTGTGTGTGTGTGTGTGTGTGTGTGTGTGTGTGTGTGTGTGTGTGTGTGTGTGTGTGTGTGTGTGTGTGAGTGTGTTTGTGTGTATCCGCTAGTAAACGTATGTGCATCAGTGTGTTAATGTGTGTATGTCTGTGTGTAAAATGTATGACCGAGCTGCTAAATACAGTCCTTTTTACTGCTATCATGTGTTTATGGAGCCTGGCCTGTGAAATAATGGAGTCTAATTTCTTTCCACTAGAGTGCTCCCATCTGCTGGATTTGGGGGCCAGTACAGTAAAACCCTCTATCAGTGACAATTATCCCACGCTTAGAGAGGACTGCACCGTAAGCGTGTGTGTGACCCACTCACTCCCACTGCTAATGATGCAAAGAATGTGTGTGTGTGTGGGTGTCGCTCCGGGTGGACTGCTGCGTAAGCGAGTGTGAATCTCTCACTCCCCTCCTCCAGGACATATCGCCCTGAGGGAACATCCCAAAAGGTGTGTGACAGTGTGTCCCACTCCCTCCCAATGGAATGTCTCTGAGGATGACGGATGCTACACGGAGACGTCACAACATGAATCACTCCCCAGATTCCTTCAATGGAGGGATGGACTGCATCAACTCAGCCCTGGGGGAAGAGGAGGGGGCTGTGTATCTGCTTCTGCAGGTACAGTAGTGGTGAAGGAAAGAGGAAAACTGTCATTTATACGCTCATTTGAGCTATTATCTTCAGTATAATGTAAATAATGGTGCATTTTGGGAAAATGTCTGTATTTCCAATGGTACTGTATCGTATCTTTGGCGTGCCAAAACACTTTTTGACCACTAGTGGGTGCATGGCATTGTTGTTTATTAACATATTTGATCCTTTTAAGAGGCTGTATTTGTTGAGCCTGTGAGTGAGAATGCTGTTCCAATTGAACTCCTACAGTATGTGGTTATAGTGTTCCATGAAGTTTTAAATGTACAGGGGACAGATTGTAGTGGCAGCAAGTCTTAAACCTTCAACGGTTGAGCATTTTGACATGTCCTTTCGGTCTGTTTTGCCCTGTAGTCACTGCCAGTTTGGAAGCCTTTGTTAACGCCTAAAATTCTTAATTAACATGCTGTAATGTGTGAACACCATCTAGCAGCCAACTTGCTTTGATACCGTATTGATATTACTGTAGGTGTACTGTATTATTAAATACACCGAGCTACCTGTAAGATACTGTAATATTCACAGCAAACCCTTTACAGTGCATAATACAGCTGGTAATGTAGAGTACAATCACAACTCCATTAACTGTAAGGTGGTCGTAGCCAAGTCATCTCCCATGCAATATAACACCGCTTCCAGCTTTACAGGTGTGTGTACCTATCTATAATGAGTATGTCAGTGTGTTTTTAAAGCTATATAGTGGCTAGGTCAGAGCTATATTGGCCAGCAGGTTGGCCCGAGTAGATAAAGTGGGCAGTATTTCCTGGCAGCTCTCTCTCTCCTCTCTCTCTCTCTCTTCTCTCTCTCTCTCCTCTCTCTCTCTCTCTCTTCTCTCTCTCTCTCTCTCTCTCTCTCTCTCTCTCTCTCTCTCTCTCTGTCCTCTCTCTCTCTCTCTCTCTCTCTCTCTCTCTCTCTCTCTCTCTCTCTCTCTTCTGTTCTCTCTCTCTTCTCTGTTCTCTCTCTCTCTCTCTTCTCTCTCTCCTCTCTCTCTCCTCTCTCTCTCTTCTCTCTCCTCTCTCTCTTCTCTCTCTTCTCTCTTCCTCTCTCTCTCTCTCTCTCTCTCTGCTCTCTCTCCGCTCTCAATTCAATTAAATTCAAGGGGCTTTATTGGCATGGGAAACATGTTAACATTGCCAAAGCAAGTGAGATAGATAATATACAAAAGTGAAATAAACAATAAAAATTAACAGTAAACATTACACATACAGAAGTTTCAAAATAATAAAGACATTACAAGTGCCATGTTATATATATACAGTGTTCTAACAACGTACAAATGGTTAAAGGACACAAGATAAAATAAATAAGCATAAATATGGGTTGTATTTACAATGGTGTTTGTTCTTCACTGGTTGCCCTTTTCTCGTGGCAACAGGTCACAAATCTTGCTGCTGTGATGGCACACTGTGGAATTTCACCCAGTAGATATGGGAGTTTATCAAAATTGGATTTGTTTTCGAATTCTTTGTGGATCTGTGTAATCTGAGGGAAATATGTTACATTTACATTACATTTAAGTCATTTAGCAGACGCTCTTATCCAGAGCGACTTACAAATTGGTGCTTTCACCTTATGACATCCAGTGGAACAGCCACTTTACAATAGTGCATCTAGGTCTTTTAAGGGGGGAGAAGGATTACTTTATCCTATCCTAGGTATTCCTTAAAGAGGTGGGGTTTCAGGTGTCTCCGGAAGGTGGTGATTGACTCCGCTGTCCTGGCGTCGTGAGGGAGTTTGTTCCACCATTGGGGGGCCAGAGCAGCGAACAGTTTTGACTGGGCTATGTCTCTCTAATATGGTCATACATTGGGCAGGAGGTTAGGAAGTGCAGCTCGGTTTCCACCTCATTTTGTGGGCAGTGAGCACATAGCCTGTCTTCTCTTGAGAGCCATGTCTGCCTACGGCGGCCTTTCTCAATAGCAAGGCTATGCTCACTGAGTCTGTACATAGTCAAAGCTTTCCTTAATTTTGGGTCAGTCACAGTGGTCAGGTATCCTGCAGCTGTGTACTCTCTGTTTAGGGCCAAATAGCATTCTAGTTTGCTCTGTTTTTTTGAAAATTCTTTCCAATGTGTCAAGTAATTATCTTTTTGTTTTCTCATGATTTGGCTGGGTCTAATTGTGCTGCTGTCCTGGGGCTCTGTAGGGTGTGTTTGTGTTTGTGAACAGAGCCCCAGGACCAGCTTGTTTAGGGGACTCTTCTCCAGGTTCATCTCTATGTAGGTGATGGCTTTGTTATGGAAGGTTTGGGAATCGCTTCCTTTTATGTGGTTATAGAATTTAACGGCTCTTTTCTGGATTTTGATAATTAGTGGGTGTCGGCCTAATTCTGCTCTGCATGCATTATTTGGTGTTCTCTCTCTCTCTCTCTCCCCCCCCTCTCTCTCTCTCTCTCTCTCCCTCTCTCTCTCTCTCTCTCTCTCTCCCCTCTCTCTCTTTCTCTCTCTCTCTCCCTCTCTCTCTCTCATCTCTCTCTCTCTCTGCAGATTTATCCCTCACTTACTCCTTCCATCCCTACAATCCCTCCTTCCTTCTATCCATTCCTCTCTACCGATTGCCTCCGTAACAGCTACCTCTTCTATCTCTCTCCCTCTCTCTCCCTCTCTGTCTCTCGATCCATTTTCTCTTTATTTCTCTCTCCTCTTTCTCTTTTTATCTCTACCTCCACCCCTCCCTCCCTCTCTCACTTTCCTCCCTCTCTCCATCAGGAATGACCTCAGTGCTGCTGGCTCCCCACAGTAAATCTGCCATATAGTTCCATAAAACTGCTAGGGGCATGACTTGACAAATATTAAGAAAGAGGAGAATAAATAAATAAAACTAAATAAAAGAGAAGAGTGTCGGGAGTGAGAGGATTCTTCTTCTCTGCTCTGTAAAAGTGTGTGAGAAAAACTAAACGGAGCCAGGTTGTAAAATATTTACCTCGGTGTCTCTGAGTTTCACTAACTCTGCTGGGAGCCCTGTGGACTCACTGCATCAACACCATACACATACAGTATGCACACACTCACACAGGCATATACGTGTGTGTGCGTGTGAGTGTGTGTGTGTTTCAATCGAGAGCTGGAGGACTCCTGATATCTCCAGGAGTGATAAGTATAATCAGTTGTTGTCTAGTACTGTCTTTTTGCTAGCTAGGGACATCTACTTTTAGTGTTGCCTGTCTTCCCAGTAGCCTACTTGGTGTGTGAACTGCTGACTGCTCATAATTTGCAGAGGATTGTTGACACATCAACTAGGATTAAGGGGCAGGGCAATTTGTGACTATTGTGGTTTTGGTATTCAGTGTCAGCGGCGGTCTCGTCGTGAAAACTATCGTCGAAACAAAGAGGAAGGAAGGAGAGGAAGGCTTCACTCTCTCACTTTAGTATCTCACCTAGTTATTTTCAGATTATCTCATTTAGCTCTTTTGTAGTTTAGGCAATTACTGTATGTGTGTGTTTTCTATACCTGTTCGCTCCTCTCACTGTAGGCTTTACAGATTCTCCCCACCCCTTGGCTGCAACCCTTCTAATTTAGTGTCCCCTGCTCGCACAACCCATGTGGAATTCCTGGTCTACGGCAACGTATGAAACTGCTGATCTGCGGTCAGGCTCGCCCGAGTTCATCTCAGCCTATGCTGCCCTTCAGTCCCTAGAATTTTTGGCCCTGACAGAGACATGGATCAACCCAGAAAACCCTGCTACTCCAGCTGCTCTCGCATCTGACGACGTTTTCTCTCATAGTCCGAGAGCATCTGGTGTGACAGAGCTGCTAATTTCTCCTAAGTGGAGATTTTCTCTTTTCTCCCTACCATCTCGTAATTTAAATTCCATGTTGTCAGTGTCAGTTGTCCAGTCAAGCTTAACACTGTCATTTACTGCCCACCAGGTGCCATTAGAGATTTCCTCAGTGACCTTTATAAACTCATTTCCTGACAATGGCTCACCACTCTTCGTACTGGGCGACTTCAACCTTCTGATATCTGCCTTCGATTAATTTATTTCCAACTCTCTCTTTCCCTTCTTTACCTCTTTTGACCTCGCCTTTTCCCAGTCCCCTCCCACTCACAAAGCAGGCAATACACTTTACCTCACCCTTTCCCAGTCCCCTCCCACTCACAAAGCAGGCAATACACTTTACCTCACCCTTTCCCAGTCCCCTCCCACTCACAAAGCAGGCAATACACTTTACCTCACCCTTTCCCAGTCCCCTCCCACTCACAAAGCAGGCAATACACTTTACCTCACCCTTTCCCAGTCCCCTCCCACTCACAAAGCAGGCAATACACTTTACCTCACCTTTTCCCAGTCCCCTCCCACTCACAAAGCAGGCAATACACTTTACCTCACCTTTTCCCAGTCCCCTCCCACTCACAAAGCAGGCAATACACTTTACCTCACCTTTTCCCAGTCCCCTCCCACTCACAAAGCAGGCAATACACTTTACCTCACCTTTTCCCAGTCCCCTCCCACTCACAAAGCAGGCAATACACTTTACCTCACCTTTTCCCAGTCCCCTCCCACTCACAAAGCAGGCAATACACTTTACCTCACCTTTTCCCAGTCCCCTCCCACTCACAAAGCAGGCAATACACTTTACCCCACCCTTTCCCAGTCCCCTCCCACTCACAAAGCAGGCAATACACTTTACCTCACCTTTTCCCAGTCCCCTCCCACTCACAAAGCAGGCAATACACTTTACCTCACCTTTTCCCAGTCCCCTCCCACTCACAAAGCAGGCAATACACTTTACCTCACCTTTTCCCAGTCCCCTCCCACTCACAAGGCAGGCAATACACTTTACCTCACCTTTTCCCAGTCCCCTCCCACTCACAAGGCAGGCAATACACTTTACCTCACCTTTTCCCAGTCCCCTCCCACTCACAAAGCAGGCAATACACTTTACCTCACCTTTTCCCAGTCCCCTCCCACTCACAAAGCAGGCAATACACTTTACCTCGCCTTTTCCCAGTCCCCTCCCACTCACAAAGCAGGCAATACACTTTACCTCGCCTTTTCCCAGTCCCCTCCCACTCACAAAGCAGGCAATACACTTTACCTCGCCTTTTCCCAGTCCCCTCCCACTCACAAAGCAGGCAATACACTTTACCTCGCCTTTTCCCAGTCCCCTCCCACTCACAAAGCAGGCAATACACTTTACCTCACCTTTTCCCAGTCCCCTCCCACTCACAAAGCAGGCAATACACTTTACCTCGCCTTTTCCCAGTCCCTCCCACTCACAAAGCAGGCAATACACTTTACCTCGCCTTTTCCCAGTCCCCTCCCACTCACAAAGCAGGCAATACACTTTACCTCGCCTTTTCCCAGTCCCCTCCCACTCACAAAGCAGGCAATACACTTTACCTCGCCTTTTCCCAGTCCCCTCCCACTCACAAAGCAGGCAATACACTTTACCTCACCTTTTCCCAGTCCCCTCCCACTCACAAAGCAGGCAATACACTTTACCTCACCTTTTCCCAGTCCCCTCCCACTCACAAAGCAGGCAATACACTTTACCTCACCTTTTCCCAGTCCCCTCCCACTCACAAAGCAGGCAATACACTTTACCTCACCTTTTCCCAGTCCCTCCCACTCACAAAGCAGGCAATACACTTTACCTCACCTTTTCCCAGTCCCCTCCCACTCACAAAGCAGGCAATACACTTTACCTCACCTTTTCCCAGTCCCCTCCCACTAACAAAGCAGGCAATATACTTTACCTCACCCTTTCCCAGTCCCCTCCCACTCACAAGGCAGGCAATACACTTTACCTCACCTTTTCCCAGTCCCCTCCCACTCACAAAGCAGGCAAAACACTTTACCTCACCCTTTCCCAGTCCCCTCCCACTCACAAGGCAGGCAATACACTTTACCTCACCCTTTCCCAGTCCCCTCCCACTCACAAGGCAGGCAATACACTTTACCCCACCCTTTCCCAGTCCCCTCCCACTAACAAAGCAGGCAATATACTTTACCTCACCCTTTCCCAGTCCCCTCCCACTCACAAGGCAGGCAATACACTTTACCTCACCTTTTCCCAGTCCCCTCCCACTCACAAAGCAGGCAATACACTTTACCTAACCTTTTCCCAGTCCCCTCCCACTCACCAGGCAGGCAATACACTTTACCTCACCCTTTCCCAGTCCCCTCCCACTCACAAGGCAGGCAATACACTTTACTCCACCCTTTCCCAGTCCCCTCCCACTCACAAGGCAGGCAATACACTTTACCTCACCCTTTCCCAGTCCCCTCCCACTCACAAGGCAGGTAATACAATTTACCCACCTTTTCCCAGTCCCCTCCCACTCACAAGGCAGGCAATACACTTTACCTCACCTTTTCCCAGTCCCCTCCCACTCACAAGGCAGGCAATACAATTTACCCACCTTTTCCCAGTCCCCTCCCACTCACAAGGCAGGCAATACACTTTACCTCACCTTTTCCCAGTCCCCTCCCACTCACAAGGCAGGCAATACACTTTACCTCACCCTTCCCCAGTCCCCTCCCACTCACAAGGCAGGCAATACACTTTACCTCACCTTCTCCCAGTCCCCTCCCACTCACAAGGCAGGCAATACACTTTACCTCATCTTTACTAGAGGCTGTTCGTCAACTAATCTCACTGCAACCCCCCTCCAGGTCTCTGATCACTACTTTGTTTTTCTTTTCTCTCTCCCTCTCCTCCAACCCTGGCCACTCAGCCCCTACCCAGATGGTCATGCACTGTCACAATCTTTGCTCTCTCTCTCATCTTCTATCCTATCATATCTCCCTTCTGCTAAATCCTTCTGCCTCATGCCTCCTGTCTCCTGATTCTGCCTCTTAGATCTTACTATCTCCCCTTTCCACATCCTATGATTTGCACTGTCCCCTTTCCTCCCGCCTGGCTCGACCCTCCCCTCCTACTCCGTAGCTAAGTGACTCATTGCAAGCTTACAGAACAGGACTGAGGGCAGCTGAGTGAAAATGGCCTTCTGGATGACCTATCATCCTTTCACTCCCTCCTCTCTACCTTCTCTTCCTCTGTATGAGTTTGAGTTTGAGTTTAAGTTTATTTTTACAGGGACAGTGCACATTAATCAACGTTTCAGTAAAAGTGCCGGTTTTAGCCAGCCGGCTAATTTTCAACCGCAGTCCCTGGGTAGGTTATTAAAAACAATTACAATATAGACAATAGCAACATAGAACAAGCAAGACATAGCAACATAGGACAAGCAAGACATAGCATACAGACAGAGCAACATAGGACAAGCAAGACGTAGCATACAGACAGAACAAAAAGTATCCGCAGCTAAAGCCACTTTCTATCACTCTAAATGTAACTAACCCTAGGAAACTCTTTTCCACCTTCTGCTCCTTCCTTAATCCTCCACCCCCTCCCCCTCATCCCTCTCTGCGGACGACTTTGTCAACCACTTCGAAAAGAAGATTGACAACATCCACTCCTCATTCACTCAGACTATAGAGTCCACTCACACATAACTACCCTACGCTTTGACCTATTTCTCCAGATGAAATCCTGGGACTAGTGAGGTCTGGCTGCTTGCTCGACCCCATCCTCTGCTCCCTTCTCCAGACCATCTCTGGAGGTCTTCTTCCATTCCTCACTCCCCTCATCAACGCATCCCTGACCACTGGCTGCATCCCATCTGACTTCAAAATGGCCTGAGTCGCTCCTCTTCTCAAGAAACCAACACCCGACCCCTCTGACATCAAAAACTACAGACCGGTATCCCTTCTTTCCAAAACATTTGAGGCTCTACACACTACCAAAGCTGACTCTCTCTCCTCTGTTCTCATCCTACTACATCCATGCGCTGCCTTCAACACCATGAACCATCAGATCCTCCTCTCCTCCCTATCAGGGCTGGGCGTCTCAGGGTCTGCACACACTTGGATTGCATCCTACCTGGCAGGCTGCTCCTACCAGGTGACTTGGAGAGGATCTGTGTCTGCACCAAATACTCTCACTACAGGTGTCCCCCAGCGCTTGGTTCTAGGCCCTCTCCTCTTTTCGCTATACACCAAGTCACTCGGCTCTGTTATGTCCTCACATGGTCTCTCCTATCATTGCTTTGCAGATGACACTCAACTCTTTTTCTCCTTCCCCCCTTCTGACACACAAGGTAGCGAAACATACCACTGTGTGCCTGGCATATATCTCAGCTTGGATGATGGCCCACCACCTCAAGCTCAACATGGACAAGATGGAGCTGCTCTTCCTCCGGGTAAGGCCTGCATGCTCCAAGGCCTCTCCATCATGGTTGAAAACTCCACGGTGTCCCGCTACCAGAGTGCAACGAACCTTGGCGTGACCCTGGACAACACCCTGTTGTTCTCTGCAAACATCAAAGCAGTGACCTTCTTCTGCAGGTTCATGCTCTACAACATGTGTCAAAATCATTCCATGGAGGGCTGAGTGTCTGCGGGTTTTTGCTCCGTCCTTGTACTTGATTGATGAATTAAAGAACTCCCCTCACATGGTTGGCTAGGTCTTAGTTGAAAGGAAAAAACTAAAACAAGCAGACACTAGGCCCTCCATGGAATTAGTTTTACACCCCTGCTCAAGAACGGAGCGGCAGGGTAGCCTAGTGGTTAGAGCGTTGGACTAGTAACCGAAAGGTTGCAAGTTCGAATCCCCGAGCTGACAAGGTACAAATCTGTCGTTCTGCCCCTGAACAGGCAGTTAACCCACTGTTCCTAGGCTGTCATTCAAAATAAGAATTTGTTCTTAACTGACTTGCCTAGTAAAATAGAGGTAAAAAAAAAAATTATATAAAAAAAAAAAAAACATCCATAAAGTACAACACTCAAACAGGAAGAGTTGCAGGTCCTAATCCAGGCACTCTGGACTAATGCAAATTGATGTTGGCAGGGCTCCCTGCTTGTGCCATCATACCCCTGCAACTTATTCAGAACGCTTCAGCCAGCCTTGTGTTCCTTCCCAAATCTTCCCATGTCAACCCACTCCTCCTCACACTCCACTGGCTTCCAGTCGAAGCTCGCATCCCATACAAGACCATGGTACTTGCCTACGGAGCAGTAAGAGGAACCGCCCCTCTTGCTCTCCTCAAACCCTACACTCCAACCCGAGTACTCCATTCTGACATCTCGGGTCTCTTGGCCCTCCCACCCCTACAGGAGGGCAGCTCCCGCTCAGCCCAGTCCAAGCTGTTCTTTGTCCTGGTACCCCAATGCTGGAACCAGTTTCCCCCTGAAGCTAGGACAGCAGAGTCCCTAGTCATCTTTTGAAAACATCCAAAACCCTAATTCTTCAAAGAGTATCTTAAATAATCCCACAGCACCCCCCCCGCACCCCCTCCAACAAAAAAAAAACTTTCATGAACTAAACTATAACTCACACTTGACCCCTACTAGCTCTGACTTTGCTAATACCTACTTCATTGATGAATGATTGACTAACTATGACTGAGATATGTGGTTGTCCCACCTAGATATGTTAAGATTAATAAACTAACTGTAAATCGCTCTGGATAAGAGTGTCTGCTAACTGACTAAAATGTCAAATTGGTGTGTGTTTGTGTGAGTGTGTGTGTGTGTTGTGTGTACTATGTCTGTCAGTCCATTAATGGTAGCCTATTCACCCTTGGTCAACCACAGATGTGAGCGCAACAAGGTATCACGTTTTTCCCAAACGTCTATGGGTGAAGTAAAGGTGAAAATCATTTTTGGACGTTTAAGTTGAGACATTGTTACCTAACTTCATTTACGTAAAAATGAAACCAAAAACACTTGAATTGGGCTAGGGGTTTCACATCTCGTAAAGTTAAGGGTTATAAGGTTTTGGACATGGCTGAAATAGTGGTTAAGTGAATCTTCTACTGCACACATTTTGTTTATTTTTATTTTTATATGTCATCCTATTCTTTTGGAAGATTAAGGATTTTGATAATGTATCAATAATACAAAATGCAAAAATATATATATCTCACAATCTGATTCTGTGGCCCATTCTTCCTAGCTGTGACTGTCCTCACTATCGAAAGGGTATGATGCTTCCTGCTCAATTAGGCTCCTTTCGCTCATAGAATGTTCCTGTGTTCATTGCCTGTGAATGTCAGTGGATACGTTGGCAAAAACATTGACCAAGGCCATAATTTTACATCAAATTACATATCTTTCATTGAGCATGATATTGACCTTAAAAGTAGCCTAACTGCACAACGTTGCCCTAAGGCAACAAACAAATGAGATTAACTACACAACGTTGCCCTGAGGCAACACAAAGAAAACTACATTTTTTTTAATGTACAGAGCCTTCAGAAAGTATTCACACCCCTTGATTTATTCACATTTTGTTGTGTTACAGCCTGAATTCAAAATGTATTACATTGAGATTTTGTGTCACTGGCCTACAGACAATACCCCATAATGTCAAAGTGAAACATTGATTTTCAATTTTTAATTAATTAAATATGAAAAGCTTAAATGTCTTGAGTCAATAATTATTCCACCCCTTTGTTACGGCAAGCCTAAATAAGTTCAGGAAAAAAATTTGCTTAACAAGTCACATAATACGTTGCATGGACTCACTCTGTGTGCAATAATAGTGTTTAACATCATTTGTGAATGACTACCTCGTCTTTGTACGCCACACAGGTCCCTCAGTCGGCCAGTGACTTTCAAGACAGATTTAACCACAAAGACCAGGGAGCTTTTCCTATGCCTTGGTAGAAGGGTTGAAATAAAAATGTCCCTTTGGTATTTTATTAGGATCCCCATTAGCTGTTACACAAGCAGCAGCTACTCTTCCTGGAGTCTACACAAAACATGACATAATACAGAACATTATTAGACAAGAACAGCTCAAGGACAGAACTATATACATTTTTAAAAAGACACATGTAGCCTACATATCAATACATACACACAGACTATGTAGGTCAAATAGGGGAGAGGCGTTGTGCTCTGAGGTGTTTCTTTATCTGTTTTTTGAAACCATGTTTGCTGTTTATTTGAGCAATATGAGATGGAAGGAAATGTTACGCAATAAGGGCTCTATATAATACTGTACGTTTTCTTGAATTTGTTCTGGATTTGGGGACTGTGAAAAGACCCCTGGTGGCATGTCTGGTGGGGTAAGTGTGTGTGTCAGAGCTGTGTGTAAATTGACTACGCAAATAATTTGGGATTTTCAACACTAATGTTTCTTATAAATATAAGACGTGGTGCAGTCAGTCTCTCCTCAACTCTTAGCCAAGAGAGACTGGCAGCATAGTATTTATATCAGCCCTCTGATTACAATTAAGAGCAAATCGTGTCGCTGTTCTGGGCCAGCTGCAGCTTAACTAGGTCTTTCCTTGCAGCACTGGACCATACGACTGGACAATTATCAAGATAAGACAAAACTAGAGCCTGCAGGACTTGCTTTTTGGAGTGTGGTGTCAAAAAAGCAGAGAATCTCTTTATTACGGCTAGACCTCTCCCCATCTTTACAACCATTGAATCTATATGTTTTGACCATGACAGTTTACAATCTAAGGTAACGCCAAGTAATTTAGTCTCCTCAACTTGTTCAACAGCCACACCATTCATTACCAGATTCCGCTGAGGTCTAGAACTTAAGGAATGATTGGTTCCAAATACAATGCTCTTAGTTTTAGAGATGTTCAGGACCAGTTTATTACTGGCCACCCATTCCAAAACAGACTGCAACTCTTTGGTAAGGGTTTCAGTGACTTCATTAGCTGTGGTTGCTGATGCGCATATGGTTGAATCATCAGCATACATGGACACACATGCTTTGTTTAATGCCAGTGGCAGGTCATTGGTAAAAATAGAAAAGAGTAGAGGGCCTAGAGAGCTGCCCTGTGGTACACCACACTTTACATGTTTGAAATGAGAGACGCTTCCATTAAAGAAAGCCCTTTGAGTTCTATTAGATACACAGCTCTGAATCTACGATGTGGCAGAGGTTGAAAAGCCATAGCACATACATTTTTTCAACAACAGGTTATGGTCAATAAAATTAACTTAATGTCCTGAATACAAAGTGTTACGTTTGGGGCAAATTCAACACAACACATCACTGAGTACCACTTTCCATATTTTCAAGCATGGTGGTGGCTGGATCATGATATAGGTATGCTTGTCATCGTCAAGGATAAGGACATTTTTTAGGATAAAAAGAAACGGAATAGCTAAACACAGGCAAAATCCTAGTGGAAAACCTGGTTCACTCTATTTTCCATCAGACACTGGGAGATTAATTCACCTTTCAGCAAGACAATGACATAAAGCACAATGCCAAATCTACACTGGAGTTGCTTACCAAGACGACATTGAGTGTTCCTGAGTGGCCTAATTACAGTATGGAAAGCCCTAAAAATGTCTGTCTAGCCACCTTCAACAACCAACTTGACAGAGCTAGAAGAATTTGAAAGAATAATGTGCAAATATTGTACAATCCAGGTGTGCAAAGCTCTTAAGAGACTTACCCAGAAAGACTCACAGCTGTAATCGCTGCCAAAGGTGCTTCTACAAAGTATTGATTCAGGGATGTGAATACTTAACTAAACATTTCTAAAAACATGTTTTCACTTTGACATTATAGGGTATTGTGTGTAGATGGGTATGAAAAAACATATATTTATTCCATTTTGAATTCAGGCTGTAAGAACAAAATTTAATAAGTTCAGGGCAATGTTCCCTCTAAGCTGAGCGAGTGCGTGGGTTCGCAGCTCCCTGGAACTGCTGAGCAGAAAAAAGATCAGCAGAGAAGCACGATACTTAACTAAAATCAACTTCCTAGAGTTTCCCCCCTTAGTTAACACTATCAATGTTTCCCTTTGCTGTGGGAATTGTGATTGAATCAACACAATAGTAGCCACTTTAAATGTAACATACCAAAACAAAACAAACTATGCAAGACTTAGTATGCAAAACTAACTATAGAAGAGATTTTGTTGTTGGCAGAATGCATGGTAGTGCTGTAGGATTCTATTGCATTTACATGCACGACTCTGGCCGTAATCTTACACAGACTGGTGCAGCATAAACAATTAGACATGCAGTAGGCCTATATGTAAATAGACCATTGCCATATATGGATCTGTACCATTCACTTTGAACTGGACTGTGTTTACATCATGAGCAGTTGTGAGTAAATGCCCTTGTTTTGAGATCAATACGAGACCTGCATGTAAACACGTGTGCACATTTGTACATATCCTCTGCTAGTTAGTGAGTTATTAGCCCAGTTATAGATCATTTGTAGTCAGCAATGGGGGAGTGCTTGTTGCCTACAAGAGCAGACAACGTTTACATTTCTAGACATCTTTAAAAAGTGAGTAGGGTAAAGAGATTTGTTTTGTCTTAAAGGGCCAGTGTTGTATTCTAAAACAGGCTTGAAGAAGATAAATAGCCAATAGGCTATAATGTTATGGGAAAAATGATACATTTTACTTTGTAAAGTGGCTTGTTGCATCAAACAACACAATAACCTTTTCAGTCATCTCCTTGTCTGAAGGACAAGTGGATAAACAGGTTAATGTCAAGCCCTGCATGTTTTTTTCAAAAGTCTCATGGGATGTAGATCTACATTGAACACTACACATTGGCTGCTACTGTAGACTGAATGATAGAACAGCTATTTCCATGTTAAAACATTATGGGATGCATTTTTATTTTTTTTGATGGTTAGGCCACTCTGGTAGACTTACATTATGACCAAATAGTCACAGTAGCCTACTTGACCACTGTCTGAAACTGTAACTTAA